>NC_068939.1:152314473-152386973 GCF_016801865.2 Culex pipiens pallens | reverse complement strand
ACTTGTGACAGACAATGGTTTGCTATTTTGTGGTCCTTTTAGACCGGAAAAGATTAGTGCTGGAAGATGTCACTGTCTTCAACCATGACTCTGGATAATTATGCCTTAACCTTTGCCTTTAATAATATTTCATAAGGAAACAACATTTTGTCTGCTCGACTTATTCTATTATCATGAAACTTCCTTACCACATATATTTTAGTAGACTTACACTCAGTTTCCTTAAACCAGTATGGAAATCAGTCCCACTTTCGGTTTGTAAAACATTTCCTTATGAAACAATTCAGTATAAATTGTAAAAATAACGATGCAAGTTTGGCAAAAATTGATTATGGTTATCTGAATTATGAACTCGCTCTATTTCTTTTTTTAATGCCTCCATGATTTAGAAAAAAAAACGTTACAAATATTTTTTTGCAATTCCATCGTAACACTACTTACTTTTCCTGTCATTCTTGAACGACAAAATAGCCAACTTTTCTGTACCAAAAATAACAGAATCGAATAGCAACACTTTTCAAAATAAATGCTGAAAAGTTCTACTTTTCAGCACTCAAATGGGTGCTGAAAAGTTTAACTTGTTTTGAAAAGTAACACTTTTCAATTTTTTATTTATTTAAGCGATTTATTGACAAAATACATAGAAATTTGACTTAAAATTTCACTTCATGTGTGTTTCTTGGAATTGCAAAAAATGTTGTATGAAACTCGTTGCAAAACTTGATTTTTTCAGCACTCTTTGTATTTATCCAACTCGGTGACGTTGGATAAATGTACGGCTCGTGCTGAAAAAATCCTCTTTTTGCAACTTGTCGCATAAACTACTATTGTAAGGATCTTGTTTTTTGTTGAGGCAATTTTTTAAATAATTCTCAATGTAGAATGTTTGTATACAATGGTACAAATTACCCCGGGCTTAAAATCAATTTTTCAACCAATTTTTGATCTTTAAAAAGCATTGGAAAGAAGAACTTTTAAAATTTTAGAAAATTTATGGGTTGGAATGTTTTAAATGTTTTATGTGACTTTGCCAATGTTTTTAATAATGTCATTATTTTAGGGGTCAACTTTGGCTGTGTTTTTTTAACTAACATTTCCTTTATTTTAAGTGAAAAGAAGTATGCAGTATTTTTTCTAGTGTCCCAGACTATGCCTCTTCGCATTTTTTTTACAACTTAAATGATGATTGTGCCATTTTATAGCCGAAAATGTGAAAAACAAGCAAAAAATTGAAAAAGTGACTGTAAAAACATGAACAAATGAGATAGGCAAAATGTAATGATAGAAGGTGTTAGAATAGGCCAAAAACAACCAAAAGCAAATATAAACTAAACAAGATAAATGTAAATCAAAATACTAAAAATAAAACAATAAAAACATACAACAGGAGAAGTAAAGTTTTTCGTAGAACAAAAGTTGCTCAAAATGACCTCCTGAACACGGGAAAAATAAAAATTTCCGAAAAAAAATTTGGGCAGTACAGGGTTAAAAAGGTAAAAAATGTGCAATCTGACAAAACTGATTTTTCCCTACTTGTCTGTATATACTTTAAATATTCTTACAAGTAATCGTAATCATGATTTTTAAATTTCTATTTTACAAATATTGATTTTCAAAATAGAAAAAAATCCCTTACATTTGTTTAAAGACCAATTCGACTGCTTTTTTACTTTTTATAATCCTGCTCTAAAAATGAACTTTTCACATAAAGCTCGTAGACCTACCTTCATGTATACCTATCGACTCAGAATCGAAAACTGAACAAATGTCTGTCTGTCTGTGTGTCTGTGTGTAATCAAAATTGTTACACAGTTTTCTCAGCACTGGCTGAACCAATTTAGGCCAAACCGGTCGCAGCATTTGACCCGGTTTAGGGTCCCATAGATCGAGTTTCAACAAATTTTAAGGTTCGTAGAATTATGTGTTTTCGCATATGTTTGATAAATGAACTGAAATCGTACCTTTCCAAAGAGTCTAAAAATTTGATGATCTTGCAACCCTGTCTCAAGTTACGACCACTTAAGATGAGAATTTTTTAGCGAGCAGCGAGGAAGGCACCAACCACATAGGTGGACTAAGTTAGTTTTCTTTATCATATGTTATATTTTTTTGAGCATTTATTTTGTTGAGTTTTTGTTTTTAATTGGTAATATTAGGTCTGATCTCAATCTGCAGTCATAACTTAAGCTTGTGCTGTGTTTTCCATGTTTGTCAATATTTTTTTTTTACTTTGTGCATGTATTTCACTTTTTATTAAATTCTAAATTTTAATAATTCAAAATTTTATTTCAAAAGATGTTTGGCCAATTTTAAGATCGAAGCCCACCTAGAAGCGGGGTTAAGCCTAATAGTTTTAGAAAAATGATTATCATTTTAAGTTCTTAAAAAAAATCCAGCAAGCAATTTTGATGCAAAGCAAAATATAATATTTTTTAACAGTATAACATTTTGTTATACTTTTGGCTTATCGTCGCTTGTGTTCTATCTTGTCACATGTATGCTGTAATCAGATAGGACGGAAAGAAAGCACACAAGCAACGTTATATTTAATGATTTACGTGAGATATGATTTTTAATCTAATTATCTTGTAATATAATTTTTGGTGTTGAAAAATAAAGGCATTTCTTTTTAATAGAATTTGAGAAACAACTTGTGAATGCTTTATTTTAAAATCAAATTTGAATGTGCATGCAATTTAACCACTGCTTCCACAACAAAAAACGGAAAATTTTAGTCTAATCTTCACTTTTCGTAATACCAGCTGACCAAAAGCCAATTAGAAGGGTAGAATCGTTCCAAACATTGATATAACCACAAAAACTTCACATTTAACACACACACACACACAGTGTGGATTGCAAAATTAAGTGGAAAATATTTTTTCCGAAAAAATGTTTCATAGAGCTTATTGCAAATGAAATGGGCAACTTTTAGATTCATTAAAAGTAAAGGTAGTTCCAGGTGATTTAGAAAATCTAACTTTTAGAAATATCTTTGCAATTCATGGTTAAGTATTTTTCTTTACATGTTAATTTTAGATAAAACCTAAAATATGATCAAAAATCGATTTTTTGACACATTGAATCATTTCTTAAGGCAGGTTCTGCAAAATTTTCTGGAACTTATAGTTGAACAATTTTCGAATTTCGCTAGGGTGGTCCCATAAATTAATCGCTTAAAAATTATACGTTTTCGAATTGGATTTTTTCAGTGTTTGGAGTGCTGGATCTCCAATCTCAAAATTGTCTCCAAATTGTCGAACTTACGGATCCAGTCCTGCAAAAATATAATTGTAAAAATAGTTAAACATTGTTGTATGTTGTTCTTTAGCAGAGATGCGAGATTTCTTCATCCGCGAAAGAGAGAGGAGGCAGATCACGCAAATGAAAATTTCTCCCGAAATTCTCAAAAAAAATCAATCTGCTGATGATTTTTTTGAATTTCCTTGTCAGCACCACTTAATAATATTTATTTCACTTTGTTTATACACATTGCCCATCTATAATGATGATTTTTTTTCAATTCTTTTTAGCGATCTTTCGTGCGGGAGAGAGGATAGCTATGCTCCCTTCGGATTTTTTTCTCTTAATGAACGTCCAGAGATTTTCTTCAGATGCTGATTATGCCATCGCTGTTCTTAAGACAATACTTTAGGGTACTAACACAAATTTATACCAATAGTTAACGTAGTTTTGAATAAACTAAAATGTGTGTAGAAAAAATATTTTTTCAAAAAGCTTTGGTTTATATGCACCTAAATTGCCACGGTAGAAAAACTGATTTTTGAAGGTATTTTTTCTTATTTTTTCTTGATTTGTGTGCACCTACGTTGAAGACCAAGATTGTTTACTTTTTGCTCTTTGGTCTGACAGTCTTGGTCTGACAGATTTGGTCTGACAGCTTTATCGTGGATTTTGGTCTGGTCTAGGCGAGGGATAGGACACAGCACCTTCCTGTAGTTAACGCATAAGTTGAAAAATGTAGAGTTTTTTTTTATTTCTAATTATAATTTCTAATTATAATTTCAAAATATACGAAACATGACACCTTGCAGCTTGGTTAATTGATTTGTTTGTTTGGTTTCGTGAACGAAGTTCAACATAACGCTACCGCACGCCATAAACCACGTGCCTTTCATCAAATTTTATCATCACCTCTCTCCAGCGTTATTTATTTGTTCCGCTCTTCATCGCCAGCCCCTTAGCTCAAGGCCAGGCTCGTCAACTTTGGATTACGGAATTTGTGGTAATTTATTTTTATTCCACATATCCTAGTCCCTGCACCACACAGAGTTGGCTCAGTATCGGTTGTTCACTGTCCACGCGACGGTCACGTTCTTCCCAAACTTGGACACCTGTCCCCACCGCCATCGAAAATGTCCACCGGAACCGTCAACAACGTGGGTCAATCGATTAGAGTGTACTATTTCGTGCTGCGACTGTTTGGCTTTGCCCCGCTCCCACTGCTAGTTACGGACGACTCCGGTCAACAACCGTCCGCGGCCCGTGCTGCAACCGAACGGGCCTGGTCCGCGGCCTACACCGGTGGCTTCGTCCTGCTGTACTCGGCCATCTTCGTCGCGTACCTGACCGGCGAGTCCTTCACAACGAGCTACGAATCGTTCCTGCTGTCCGGCGCGGAACTCACGTACTGCGGGCTGCTCTTCCTGAACACGCTGTTCCACGTGCTGCACGCGTGGACCGTCCGGTCCAAGGCCCGCACAATCGTCCGGGACCTCGGCGCGGTGGACGGGAAGTTGGCCCGCGCGGGTTCCCCCGTCAATCATCAGCGCCAGTACGATGCCATTTGGACGGGGCTGTACTTGAATGTGGTCGCGCTGAGCGCCCTTGGCCAGCTGAGTGCGGCCCTGATCGAGCTGAACCACGGGGACGGCTGGACGGGGAAGCTGTTCTACCTGCTGGTGTTTGTGCTCGCGACGACGGTGTTCGCGGTGGATCTGCTGGAAGGAATCGTCGCGGTGACGCTGGTCGTCAGGCGGTACGAGGCGCTGCAGCGACTGTTTGGGTGAGTTTAACTTTGTTGTTGGAGTCAATAGCTGCATACTAGATACATTCTGTCAATACATCACATCACTTGTATCTTGTGACAGGGGAAAGTTGGAACCATTTAAGCAATATTGTAGAATAATAATGTTTAGGGTAGGGTAGTCATCAATGAGACACTTTTGGTTTTCAACTTTCAACGATTTTTCTATTTTTTTCTATTGAAAGGATCTAATGAAAGGACATTGTAGCCCAACTTAATCCCTATGGAACGTCGAAAGAAATTTGAAGAAATATTAGTTTTGGTGTAAATGGCAGCCTACGAGCGAAATCATATTTTTTGTCCATAATTTACTTTTACACCCCAGAATCAAACATTTATGAATAACTTGTCAAGGGAGCGCCCATAACCAAAGCCACTATTATGGCAGACGTGTATCCAGTAGACACACCTTTCCCCCAAATATGAGCCTGATTGGTTGAAACTACGACTTGTGAGAGCCATTTTATCATTGTTCCCCGTGTCTCATTGATGACTACTCTGCCCATAATTGAAAATTCGGCTATTATGCCAAATCAAGTATTCCGAGAAAAACGCGTTTTAGTGTTTGTGACAAAATCTCCGTCAAGGCAATTTCCCATAAGAGTGGCATATTAGCCGTTTGGTTTTTCGCATCGGCAGACAAGTCTAAGCACTATTTCAGTAAAATTCAAGTTCCAGAAGATGCGTTGGAACATCCTCTACCACCTGGTGCTAATATCTCGTTTTTGCCAAAAGTGGATATTAGCCGTTTTTTCAATGGTGGGCAGTACTCTACCCTAAGGTTTTCATTCTGTTGGATGAATATTGAACTCAATCTACATTTTCCCATTTTCAATTCAATTGAATTTATTTGCTGTGAATCGCAAACTAAATCGATTAGTTCTCGGAACGATTAATGCTTCAAGTTCAAAGGTCATTCATTGTCAAATGAAGCGGAAGCGTCGAAAGTTCAATCAGATTTAACTTTCAAAACAAGATAACTCTAGCTTAGTGTTTATTACGGGGGGAGGAGGTCAATAATTTCCACCTAATTTCGCACGACCCAATAAATCATGCCCAAGTTGATTGGCCGTCACTAACACAAAACGTTCCGCCACCTAATCAACATATTAATTTACACACACGCACAGAAATACGGCGTTTGGTTTGCCACTCCCACGCCACCCCGTAATTAATGGTTCCGGTCCGGGCCCACCCCCGGGGTGCCCACCAGTTTGAATCGGGCGCTCGTCCACGAAACATCGCGTCCAAGTGGTGCAAACCGTCAGAAGAAAGAAGAAGAAATCGAACAATGCGTCGTTGGTTCACGGTTCGTGATGTTTACGAAGTGGTGCGCCCCTTGGCCCACCTGTCAACACTGTTCGGTCTGGCGTCCACTCCGGTCTTTTACGACCCGACGTCCTGGTCTTCCCGCCTGGTGCCAACGAGTGGCTCCACCTGGATCTCCGTAATTTATCTGCTGACGTTATTCGCCCTGTATACGTACTCCACCTACTTGACGATCTTCGTGCAGCACTTCCACGTGCTGTACAAATCGTTGATCGTCGGTCGAACCGAATACGCGTACGCCGTCATTCTGTACGTGGTCATCGTCTTCTCGATGGTGTTCCTCTACCTAAATCGGGACAAGCTGGCAACACTGCTGCGTCTACTGCATCAAGTCGATCGGGGATTAGTTGACTTCGAAAATGCCATCACCAGTGATCACCAGCGAACCCATTTCCAGCTGACGGTGGCCATTTGGGGCGTCGCAATTGTCACCGGTGTCATGGTAGGAGTCGGGTACTACTACTACACGACCATCTTTGCGACGTTCCTGTACAACGCGCAAACCGTAATTGCATATTTGCTGTCCATCAACGGGTACACGCTGACGATGATCCAGGCGAGCACGATGGTATTCCTGGCGAAAGATCGCTTCGCGGTCATCAACGAAACGTTCAGGTAATTTAGTCACGATTTTATTTTGCTGAAATCTTTCAACATTAAATCGCCAACAACCTTGAGAGTTCATAACATCTCGGCTATAAACAGAAACGACCTTCCACCACGGTCCATTACAACAAATTACCTCTCACCCACTACGAAACCAAACAGTCATCGGACTCTGCTGTCTCAAGTAGCAGTCCCAACAATAGCTAGCCTCAAGATGTCGTCCACACCATAGACAAACATTTATTCCGTATTTCGCCAACCATTAGATAAACAAAACCTAACCCCCCGCGGTGAGCATGATTGCCTTCCACCGCGTATCAGCTAAACACACACACTCCCGGTTCTGTCCACCGCAATTTCGCATTTAGTCTGGCAAGAAATTTCGCCAAAGTCGGTTTGATTCACGCGCGCTTGTGCCACCATGTCCAGCCGTCGCGACGGTAGCGTTACGCAGGTTTACGCACGCGTTACGCTCGTCCTGAAATGTCTCGGACTGTACCCACTGGTGACCGATCCGGGGCGGAGCTTCCGAACGCGCTACCGCGCGCTAAACTGCTGCGGCGTCCTGTTCGGAGTCGCGTTCTACGGGTACCTGCTGCTGAACTACTCGCTGGACATGGAGGCCGTTCGGATGAACACCCAGTCGGTGATCGTGCAGCGGATGCTGGATGCGTTTCACGTGGTGCGTTACGTGACGGCCATTGCCGTACCGGCGACGGCCATGCTGACCTTGGAAAAGTCCTTCCGGATGCTGCAACTGCTGGAGGAATGCTCCGCGGAGATAGGGCAGCTGCTGCACGGTGTTTCGAAGCGGTTCCCGTTTGGGGTGCTGAGTTCGAGCCGGTTTTTCGTTGCACTGCAGGTGGCTTCGGTAGCTTGTCCGGTGTTCTGCGGAATGTTGGCCATGAGTGTCGTGGATGCGCTGGATAAGACTAGAGCCAAACCGGGACTGTACTTCCGGATTACGAGGTTCTTGTACTTTTGCGGATATGTGCAGCTGTGGCTGCAGCCGACGATTATGTTGCTGCTACTGTTGACGAGATTCGGAGCTGTGAACAAGCTGATGAGGTAAGTTTCTAACTTCTTTTAGTTGTGTCATCAATCAAAAACCAAACCATCCACATTAACAACCCCCGGGTCTTTTGTGGTCCCTATTGCAAGTTTCTGCTCGAACCTAGGAGTCCGAAGGCTTGAATGGGGAGAGCACCCAAACCTCTTTCTACTCCAAGGAACCTTCCACCCCAGTGTTTGAACTGACGACCTTTGGATTGCGAGTCCAACCGCCGCCAGCGATTCCACCGGAGTAGGCTTGGTTTGGTGTGTTGTTTGTACTTATGGCATGGAGACGACTCCTACACATGGAATGACTTAACGGCCTAACAACCAAGGCCGGGACCGAAATTTTACTTCCTCATCCGATGGAAGGTAGTTAGTTGTGTCATACGCCATCTTTATATAGACGTTCTCGTGCTATCTTGTTGCACGTCTCTTTTTGACGTTTTCAAAAAAAAAAATAAACAAAAAACAAAGCACGCAATGTAAACAATAACAAAAACGTTTTGTTTGGTGGATCTTTCTGTGCGTTGTTCCGAAGTTTGGTTGAATTTGCTTGCTGGAGTCCCGAGTTATAGTTAAATGGTTTACAGACTATCGTCAGGCATGCACGTGTGTCAAACGCGTTCTGGCTGAAATTCCTTTGGCCAGTTGTCGCACTTGCAGCCATTTTCAGGGTGTGTTAAGAAATGCACGGAGTTTTCCGGTTTTTGTTGAATATCTCAGCTTTGAATTCGAATTATGAGGATCTGTGAACATCAAATTGTGAGGTCAACTCAATTTGGCATAAAATCAAGGTGCGACAAGATAGCATGAACACGAGTGTACAGTACACCGTGTAATGCACTAGTTGGCAGTTGTGTTGAAATTGTAACTCAGTTCCCATTACTCAAATTAATTGTCCATATCAAGAGCTTCCAAAGCTGCGCCCGACAAAAACTCCTCTCAGTTTCAACCTTAACGTTGTGCCGCCAAGATATCAACCATGATCAACCAATATCTACGACGTCATCCAGCCCCTGTACTATCCACTGAAGCTGATGGGACTTTGCCCAATCCCTCTTAATCGTCAATCAACCTCGCAAAACACCTTCGGACCTCGAGCCTACGTCATCGCATTCGTCGCCCAGCACGTCTTCTTCGCGTACTACAGTTTGGCCGAGCATTGCATGCCGATCATGTTTACCTCCACGATTGTGCTAAGTTCGTTTGACGTGTACCAGATGCTGTACATGCTCAACGCCGTCAGCTCGGTGGTGCATTTCTACCACGTTCGGTGGGATATTGCATCCTTGCTGGAAGCGCAACACCAGTTTGATCAGTCTCTTGCCAAAATGGACTGCAAAGTAGAATTTCGCGAGCATCACATCCGAGTGACGATTGTGGTACTTGCAGTGGAACTATCCGCTTTGATAAGTGCGCGGCATATTATTGGTACTTTTTGGAGGTCATCAAAACGGGAGTCCTAGTATCATGGCGTCAGATCATCTTCCTGGTGTACATTTTGAACTACTTGCTGATGATGCTGTACGGAACGGTAATGGTAGTTCTTCGTATATTCAGGTGAGATTTGTTTTGAAGTCACCCTATCAGACATCGTAGTATAAGAGTAGATGCAAAGTACTGACACTTGATTCAGTACTGTCACAACCACTCCCACAAGTACATCGCAATGGGATGGGCCAAAGCGAATAACGTCTACGATACCGTGAAACCTCTGTTCTACCACTTGAAACTGCTCGGGCTGTGCGCGGACATTCCATCGCCAAGGATTACACCGAAGAACGATATCCGCTTGAAGATGTACCTACCGTTCTTTATCGGATTCTACGCCAGCATCACTTTTCTGAGAATATCCAGACACGATTTAGTTATCAATTCAATTATTTCGAGCTTCATTTTCGAAATGGCCCACGCGATTGGAACGTTGAACTCCGTCAACGCGATGGTTTGGTTCTACCTGTCCCAAGCAAAGATTGCTGGTATCGTACGCAGATTACATCAGATTGATGTTGCCCTGCTGAAAATGCACTTCAGACTCGACCACTCCAAGTGGCACTTCCGGTTCGCAGTACCATTGTTGATAACCGATTTGATAACATTTTCCATTTGTGGTGTATACATTTGGAGCATCACCAGGATGCAATTGATAAGTGTGTCGTGGATTGTTTATTTGTTCCCACTTTTATATCTGGCGTATGCCTTTAACTTTGTACTGGTGATGGTGTATGGGACAACGATGGTGGTACTGGTGTTCGTTCGCTACTCTGCGTTGAACGGGATATTCAGGTAAGCCACAAGCGATAGGTGCTTCCATTAGCTAAATTAATAGTCACCTGCTTGTACTACTAAGCTACTGCACACCTTTTAGTGTAAAACGGAACTCAACAAAGGGAAATTCTTATGAATCCAATCCTAAAATCAACGTGATCGTGCTATCTTGTCACACGTCGCTTTTGACGTTGCGAGAAAATCTTGTTACTAGAGCACGCAATGCAAACAAAAACAAACACGATTAGTTTGGTTGGCCATTCTGTTCATTGTCCCAAGATTTTGATGAATTTGGCATTTACATGTGACAAAACGTCATCTAGCTGAGTTCCTTTTGGCCAGTTGACACACTTGCAGGGTGTGACAAGATAGCAACTATTTTTTTTACGTAAAGTGATAACCGGGGTTTTGCGCTTTTTGTTGAATATCTCAGGAATGAAATCGAACAGAAATTTGGCCCAAAATCGACGTGTGTCAAGATAGCACGAACGGCTTTATTATGTCGTGTGCTTCGTTTTCCAAGTCACCCTAATAGATATCTTAGTATAACAGAAGATGCAAATTACCGCTACCGGATTCAGTTCTATCACAGCCACTCCCCCGAGTGCATCGCGATGAGTTGCTTCCAAGCAAACGACGTCTACGATACGGTGAAGCCGCTGTTCCACCACTTGAAACTGTTCGGACTGTGCGCAGATATTCCGCGGTCAGGAATTACGCCGAAGAAAGTTCCACCGTCCAACATAATCTACCTGCTTTTCTTCATCGGATTGTACTCCTACATTACCTTCGTAACTTTATTTAGACACGAGTATCCACTGATTTACAGTTCTTTGATTTTGAGCTTCGTGTATGAGACATCCCACGCCATTTGTCTCTTGAACGCCATCAATACCATGGTTTGGTTCTATAAGACGCGAGCAAAAATCTTTGAAATAGTACGAGAATTGCATCTCTTTGATGTCGCCCTCGGTAGGATGCACCTCTCACTTGACAACTCCAAATGGCACTTTCGGTTCACAACGGCTCTGTTGGTCATTGACGGGACTACTCTTGCAATATGTGCCGTATACCTTTGGAGCTTCTCCGAGATACATCAAATGGGTGAAGTATGGTCTAGTTGTATGTGGCCAATCTTATATCTGGCGTATGCGTTCAACTTTGTACTGGTGATGATGTATGGCACTGTAATCGTGATACTGGTATCGGTTCGCTACTCCGCCTTGAACAGGATATTCAGGTAAGACAACAAAATAAGTTGCATTAGCTTAATTAATCATTGTAAACGAGTGTCACAGAGCTGTTGTACTCCATCAGTGAAAAACGAAACTCTGTAGTGAGAAGTGGTTAACCAATAAACAATATTCACGACGTTATTCGGACTCTGTACTATTCGTCAAGATAATGGTCGACTAGATAAAATTACAATTTTGGAAGAACGGAAACAAAAAGACAAGGTCTAAACTAAATTTCGGTTTGTCGATTCGCTGCTCTTAATATGTTGTCTTTAGGTGAGCTACTAAAATAAAAAAGTAGTTCAAAGCTACACTCCCAATCTGATACCTGGAAGTGGTGTTCGTTCGCTTCTCCGCATTAAGTAGGATATTTATGCCAGAAACATTAGTTGCATCCATTTGCTAAATTAATAACCGTCAACAGTTGAAGGCTAGCGGCACAAAGCTCACTTTTCAGTATGAAATAGTGCGCTGTAGTGAAAAGTTGCTTCAAATTTCATCATGAAGTGTATCGCCATACACAGTATTTATGACGCTGTCAAGCCTTTGTACTTCTTCTTAAGACTAATGGGGTTCTGTGCAATTCCATGGAATTCTTCTCCAAATTCAAAGTCCAACTACAAGCCGCGCGCTTACGTTGCATTCTTCATCGTTTTAAATACATTCTTCACATACTACAGTCTAGTCGAGAATCAAATGCCGATTTTGTTCGCCTCCAAAATTATGAGCAAATCGTTCGACTTATTCTATATTATTTATTTACTCAACGCATCTAGTTCAATAATATACTTGTACATTGTTCGCTTCGATGTAGTTGCCATTTTTGAAGAACAGCACCAACTGGATAAAATCTTCAACAAGCTAAACCTTAAGATAAACTTTACCAGCCATTTCGTACTGTTGGTGGCCACAGTGTTGGCGGTGTTACTTTCGGCCCTCAGTTTGTGCACGGCATTTTATTTTTACTACATGGTGGCGCTTAAAACAGGAGCTAACGCGTCGTGGCGACAGTCCATTTACCTGGTGTACATATTCAACTTTTTGCTGACGATGCTGTACGCAACGGCGATGGTGCTATTACCACTGCAGCGGTTTTCAGCACTGAATCAGATATTCAGGTGAGTTTTTATAGCCTTGCTTATCGAAAAATGACTTCCGCTCGTACCCTTCTGGTGCTGAAATCAAAGATTGTTATACCTGCATGCATAATTGTCCAATCCACACCAGTTCTCGGATAACGAAACTATTGGCACTACGCCCCCCGGGGCATGGACTTCCTCTAACGTGGGATTTCTGCTCCAGCGCCTCTGACGAGACAGGAGAAACCGGGACCGACGTTTTACTTCACCATCCGATAGAAGCTCAGTGGATAAGGCGGGAATCGAACCCGCGTCTCATAGCATCATCGGGATCGGCAGCCGAAGCCGCTACCCCTGCGCCACGAGACCCACAGTTCTCGGATGTAGGATCTAAATTTGGAACAACTTTTTCTAAGCCACCATATTTTTATTCGCAAATTTTATTGACACCTTATATATATATATATAGAAAAATACACTCAATTATCTCGGCAACTTCTAAAATGATTTAAACCAATTCAAACTCACACAGAAAAAAAAAAACAATTCCCGTAATCGTGAATTGTGTTCATGAAGTTGATAACAACGAAGGAATTTATTCATGAGTATGGTGCATTTGCACTATAAACGTGAATATATTTCTTCGTGGATCTCAAATTCATGAACACAATTCACAATTACGTCACAATTGTGTCTGCCTGTGTGGATCAATCGGACCGCGCACTGGACTCACAATCCAGAGGTCGCCGGTTCGAATCCCGGGGCGGACGCAAAAAATTCTAAGTGTAAATATAGGTATTCGGTGCCCCCTCCCCGTGCCCACACCTTCACACTTAGGAGACCCGGGAGGCGGAGTCTTGTCGCAAAAAGAACGATACACACCTGTGGATCCGTTGACGAAACCGCAAGGTTTAAGAGGGCCACATTATAAGGTGTTACGTCGATTCCGTTATTCACAATTACGAGAATCTACTTTTTTCGTGCATTCCTAGGACCTGTTTGATTTTCAATTGCATATTCGACTGAATGAATTTTAAAATTTTAACCGGTGATATTTTTGGATTTTTTCATAATTAAAAGGAAAGTTTTTTTTAGAGACAACAGCTACTGTAACATTTATGTACAAAAAATGAAAAATGTGTATGGGCCTCTTCTAATGTAACGGTTGATTTGAGCTTTTGTTAAATATTTACTTTCGGAAAAAAATAATAAAAAATCACGATTGTTTATTTTTTTTCACATTGCAAGTTCTAATTACTTAAAACTTAAACGCCATTTTGACGTTTTTCTTGTGATATTTTTCTATCGTTTCTTTGTCTCAGCATCTGTCTGTCTAATCTTCAATGTATTTAAAGAAAGTTTATCGAACATTTTCTGAAATTCTTCTGATCCCTGATGATGATACGTAAATATTTGATAATCTGTAACTTTGAAAGGAAATTTCTGAGCAATTTGGTGTCTTGGGCAAAGTTGTAGGTGTTGTTTAGAAATATCCAGAAAAAATAGGTAAATGGAAAAAAATCCCGATTTTTACCGTTAAAACTCAATTTCCAAAATATGTATTTTTTTTATCATCAAGATTTTTTTATGTGTTTTAGGGAACCAAAACCAGCAACTTTTGAGCCAAAGAGAAAAATGGTCAAAAATTATGCCGCCAACTTATGATTTTTTGAGAAAAAAAATGGATTTTTGGAAAAACATATATTTTATACATAAATTTTGATTGATCATATTTTTTGATCTAAAATTTAACTTGCAATCGAAAAGTACTTAAAAGATTTTTTGATTTAGTACCCCGTTTGCAAAAAGTACTTTAGTGAAATTTTGATAAAGTGCACCGTTTTTAAGTAAAATCCATATTTAGGTTACTTTTTTGAAAATAGTCGCAGTAATTCATTTTTTAAAAATTAGTGCACATGTTTGCCCACGTTTGAAAATTTTTTTTTGAAAGGCTGAGAAAATTCTCTATATTTTGCTTTTTTGTACTTTGTTGATACGACCCTTAGTTGCTGAGATACACGGAGAGACCGTGCCCAGAAATTTTAACAATTAAAATTGTTGATTTTACTTTCGTTAATTTTAACAAAAACGTACTTGTTACTGCCAATATTCCGTTAGAATAACTAAAATTTAGTATTAATTTAATAACCTGTTTGTTGAAAATGCTAGAGGCAAAAAGCTAACAGATTTCCCGAACTCGAATGAACGTGCTCGACTGTTAGCTTTGGTTTTAGGAAAATCAAAAAATTTTTTGGTTGAATATAATTTACATTTGGTTGAATATTTAAAAGATGAACTTGGGTTTGTTTACGTCTGTCATTTGAAGTCAGGATTCGAACGAGAGCGGTCGATTTGTTGAGTTTGTGTTGTTAATTATGAAGTGAGAGGATGTGAAAGGTGAAACTTACACTATTTAGCTAATGTTGAAGTGGCACATCAAAGTGTTGCAACTGGGGAGGTGGAATTGGTGAGTAGGTTTGTTGATGATTTCTTTGCAGGTGATAAACTATGAAGAGCAAGAGGACGATTTGCCATGAGGACCTCCAATGCGAGTGAGTTGAACATGTTAGAAGAATGTTTGATGGAACGAGAGGGCAATAGAAGGGAAATGCGGGCCGACTCTTCACGGATAGAGCAGCTCGGGCAAATTTAACAAAATGTTGGTTAATCCAAGTAAGTATGGGTTTATTTTTGCACAATAATTTATCTAATGTGATTCTTATTAGAAAACTGAATCATTAAAAAGCTTCGTGCTTACGACGGATAAAATCTTAATGAACCATTATTTTTTTTCCAGAATCATCAATTATTAAATACATAGAAATGCCATGTGTAAGCAACATAAACAACATAAAAATAGAGATGAAGTAAAATATAAAAAAAAATAAAAATATATAAAATATATAAAAGAAGATAATTATTATCTTGAAAGTTTTGTTGCAAATACGACTGCTCAATAAACTGGTAAGTAAAACTCAAAATATTTTTTTCAGGAATCAAAGTACGTTGAATAAATTGAATCAAATGCAATGAAAGTTTGTTGCCAAAAATAATTGTTAAATTAATGCAACTTTGGTAAGTAGCATTATTGATATTTCTTCTTTCCTCAATATAATTTCATTTATTTACGTTTCTTTTTCAGTTTATAGCCGAAATTAAGAATTTTGTATTAAATTAATGTCAAATCCATTGTTAGAATATCCAATTACATCAAAATGAATTATAGTTCAAATCATAGATGAAAGGAACTCCAAAATTCTATTAGGTTATAAGAAACACGAAATTGTAAATTGATTATTTACTAATAAACACTACTTGAATTGAATTGTATTAAATTACTAATACATTTCACATGTCTATTTGCAGCAAAAGGTTCACTTTAGTGAAAATTCTGTTTCCAACCACAAGAAAAATAACTAAACCTGAGACCATTGTAGATGATGATGACTTATCGGATAATTTCACAGTGATGGTAAGTGGATACAACACTTAATTTTATACAACATAATAAAAATATAAGCTTAAAACTTGGTGAAAATTTAACAAAATTTGTAATATGCTTTTCATTATTTTTAGTTTAATGCAACGTAATTTTTTTTTTAAGGAGCGGCCGTGGCTTACTGGTTACGGTGTTCGCTTTCTAAGCGAATGGTCCTGGGTTCGATTCCCATCTGCTCCCAACGAGAAAGTATAGGAAATATTAATCTTGAAACTCTGAACATGAACGAAAAATCAAAGTCGCCCGAGTCGGGGTTCGATCCTCCGTCCTTTGGATTGGTAAGCAAAAAATGCTAACCACTAGGCCATCACGGCTTGATGAGCGACGTCTGGAATTAGAAATACTGTTACTATCAAACTATATACGCGCTGGGTCCTTGTCCATTTGACAAGGGTTCGGAAGTTCTAAATAACGTTTGAACCCGATTGGTGCAAACGTTCTTCAGGGCGGGGCTTGTCGATAAAAGCTGAGGGACCTCGCGCTCGGCTAGCCAGCGTAGAAATGGGTCACCGAAGCTCGGCAGAGCTAACACCTTCCAAATGCCTATGCGAGTTATTTGCATGTATAGGATGTAAAATCTAAAATACATGGAAACAACTCAATTTGTAAGAAGCGACCGCGTGGTCCCGTTTGGTTGGTTGCACACACACACACACACACACACACACACACACACACACACACACACACACACACACACACACACACACACACACACACACACACACACACACACACACACACACACAATGCAACGTAATTTTTTTAAACATTAATCAAACTTTACATGTTTTATAACAACAGTTAAAAAAAAGTTTTGTTTTGATGCTTTTAACAGTAACTTAACAACTTCATGCAAAAAAAAAACAAATTAGTACAAAACGTTAAATTTTTAGGCAGATTAAATGCGAAAATAAAAACACTCAGCATTAATTTGTGAGGCATTATTACAAAATTTACTGCAAATTCAATAAAAATATCGCTAACAACTGCTAGTTATTGACTACATGTACGAATATTTTTCTGAATTCAAGTAAGACAATAGTTAAAATATAGCTAGAAATTTGGCCCAGCCTATATCGTTAGATAATTAAAGAAAATATATATCAACACTTACATAAATTATGTCTAATTAAGAAATGTTTTGTTATAAAAATACTAATAATTTGCTGCATGCAAAAATATTTCGGTTGATACAACGAAAAAAAATTGTTGAAAAAAAGTTGAAAAACATTTCCCAGCCAGTCTTCAACAGAATATTCCACAATATTTCAGCTGAAAGCAAGAAATTTTTAGTTAATTTTCTGAAAAAAAATATTCTAGCAGTCGACTGCTAGAATTTTTTTTCGGCCATTTAACCAACAAAAATGGCAATTCCAAGTATTTTTTTAGTTAATTTTAATTATCGGTGGTCAGCAATTTCGGGTTAACAAAATCAACAATCGATTGTTGAAAAAAAGCTGTGTAAAAAATTAACCCATACTTTTAGTTAAATTAACCAAGATTTTCTTAGATTTGCCCCGGCCGGTCTCTCCGTGTATTGGCATGCAAAGGTTTAAAAACAGGAAAATCTATGTTTTCTGAGTCTCACCCAAGAAATCCATCATTTTCTAATGTCGATATCTCAGCAACTAATGGTCCGATTTTCAATAATAAAATTTGAAATATTTGTCAAATTTTCCGATCTTTTTGAAAACAATATTTTCAAAATTTTCCAGTCAAGACTAACATTTCAAAAGGGCCAAAATATTTTTTTCGAAAAGATCGAAAAATTTCACGAATGTTTCATATTTTATTATTGAAAATCGGACCATTAGTTGCTGAGATATCGGCATTAAAAAATTGTGGGTTGTTAGGGTGATACTTAGAAAACATCAATTTTCCTGTTTTTAAACCTTTGCATTGCAATATCTCAGCAACTAAGGGTCGTATCAACAAAGTTCAAAAAAGCAAAATATAGAGAATTTTCTCAGCTCTTCAAAAATATTTTTTTTCAGAAGTGGGCAAACATGTACACTTATTTTAAAAAAATGAAAAACTGCGTTTATTTTCAAAAAAGGCACCTAAATATGGATTTTACTTGAAAACGGTGCACTTTATCAAAAATTCACTAAAGTACTTTTTGATTGCAAATTTGATTTTACATCGAAAAATGAAGTTGAAAAAATTTTGCTACCAATATTTCAATTTTTGAAAAAATAAGTATTGATTAAAAAATTCATAACTCGGTCAAAGATTTTTTCACAACCTGGAAATTTCTGAAAAGTTGGCATTTCATGTCCTCTAAAACACATAAAAAATTGTATTTTTTGCAAATCAAGTTTTAGTGATAAAAAGTTAAATAAAAAATCACCAAAAATGTTTTTACTGTGTATCATGTTTTTCCAGTGTAGTCCATACCTACATCTTTGCCGAAGACACCAAATCGATCAAAAAATTCCTTCGAAAGATACAGATTTTTTAATTTTCATACATCATTTTTGTATGGCCAGCTGCCAAATTTGTATGGAAAATTAAATGGACAAACTAATGATGCAAAATGGCTTCTTTGGGCATACCGAAGGCACCAAAAAAGTTTCAGCCGGATTAAAAAATACAAAAAAAATCGAATGACCAAAATCTGAGAGAACTGCTCATAAGTGACCGTTTTGGAAAACATTTTATTTCGAAAAGTTTAGTAAAATTTGCTATTGTCCAATTGAAAATTGAAAAATTGAGGATTGTTAGGGTGAGACTTAGAAAACATCTATTTTCCTGTTTCTTTTTCTTAAAGCCGCTGTATCTCAGCAACCAGAGGTCCAATCTTCAATGTCTCTTTGACAAAACAAAATTTTTTTTTTCAGAAATGGTCACTCATGTTCACTATTTAAAAAAAAAAACGAAAAATTGCTAATACTTCGCTGAATCAAACTTTCGGTAGCTATATCTTGAAAACGAGACAATTTGTCAAAAAATCTTTAAAAGTACTTTTCGATTGAAAATTTAATTTTACATAAAAAATTAGGTCAATCAACTTTTTTTAATCAAAAAATCATAACTCGGCGGCAGAACTCTCAATGGCTCATAAGTTGCGGGTTTTAGTCTTGAAAATCAAAAAATACGTAGGGAAACAGCATCTTATTCCAGCGTGCCTCTAATATTGGCAGGTCAGAACTTTGACATTCAATTAAAGCTAATTAATTGAGCAAGCAAATTTCTATCAAAAGTTTTGCAAAATTAGTTGTTTAAATAGTGAAAATCAGAAAATTGGATGAAGTTAGGAGCGAGTGCTTAACCTGCCAAACATACGAGAATTTCCCCTATTTTGGAAAACTGAGTTTTAAAAACTCGGAATTTTTTTCCGTATACCTTTTTTTCTGGATACTCGTCAACAATACCTACAACTAGACCGATGCCACCGAATTGTTTAGAAAATTCATTAAAAAGTTATAGATTTTTGAATATCTACTTACCATTTTTGTATGGACAGCTGCCAAATTTATCTGGAGATTTGTATGGGTGAACCTCCACAAAGTTAGAGCCAAATAAAAAAAAATGGTCAAAACTGGCCGATTCCCCAGAGAATTGCTCATCTGTGAAAACTTCGAGTCAGTCGGTTAATGTTCAAGGGTCGCTGTTGAGATTTGTAGTTTGTATGGATATTTTTTGCCGACAGGACAGGTGGTGTTAATTGTGTGGAAATTTTGTCATGAGTGAGATTGATGTAAAATTAAACTTTTTTCGTAGCTTCGAATGGTTACGCTGACCGCTTTGTAAGCAGATATTCATGGGTTCGATTCCCATCTGCTCCAACCTTCCCTCGGATGGTTGAAGAAAACCGTCGGGCCCTTTATTCTATTTTTTGCATTTTTTTGAAAAATGGACACAAGCAAATTCAAATGGCGTCTCGGGCGTCGCGAAGCCTATCGTTTTTGCTGGAGTTGATGTTTGAGAAACATTTTCTTTTCCACATTCAAAACTGGGCAGCACTCGTCCGAGAGAAGGATTGCCTCGAGCCGAGAGAATTGTAGAATTTACGGACTCAGAGAACACAGCTGGATGCCTCAAATGTCATTAAAAAGTACAGTTAAATTTAAACAGTGAATTAAATATAATATAGCGGACAAAAAATATCAAGTTGTTGAAATGCCATTTTTCATGATTGCCTCGTTACGAAAACACAATATTGGCGGACACTAATTGGTGCAAAATTACCCTCGGAATATAACTAAACAAGCCCACTTCCTGTGTAAACATTCTAACGCACGCCCTCAGCTAGAGAATCAGAAAAAAACGGACCAGCTGGTTTGCGTTCAGTTGTCACCTTCCGTTCGCCCAACCTGGATCGCACAATGGTGGCCAACGTGCTGGACGCCCACCGGCAGATAACCTTTCCGCTAAAGTGCGTCGGACTGCACCCGCTGGTGACGGAGGGTCGGAACCGTCGGCAGCTGCACTATCGAATGCTGAACTGCGCGTTGATCCTGGCTTCGATCGGGTTCTACGGGTACTTGCTGTGGAACTACTCGCTGGACTCGGAGTTTTTCCGACTCAACAGCGGGTCGATTATCGTGCATCGGATGCTGGACTTTTTCTACCTGGCACGGTATACGATGTGCATTACGGTGTCCCTGTTTGGGTACTACTCGTTGGAGCGTTCTCAGCGGATGCTGGAGAAGTTGGAGCAGTGCAGCGATCGGTTGAAGAAGCTGAGCTTGTACAGGGGGGACCTGTTTGGATTTGTTAGTTCGCAGCGGTTCTTGAGGACTGTTCAGGGTTTGTCGTTCGTGGTGCCCTTTGTTGGAGTGCTCATAGTGAACTATTGTTTGACAGTTGGTGGTGGAACGGCGCATATTGGACTGCTTTCGAAGATTGCTCGGTATGTGTACTCCTGCTGCTACGTTCAGCTGTGGTTGCAGCCAACGTTTGTTATGCTGCTGATCTGGAAGCGGTATGCGGCACTCAACCGGATTATCAGGTAGTTGGATGTGATGCACGCTATAAACGGTGTTTACAATGTGGGTTAAGTTTCATTTTAATTAATTAGATTAGCGTGCCGTGAATCAACTTTTGAGGTGAATATCTGGAGTTTTTTTTGAAAAGGTCCAATAAACCAAATTTCCAGTTTTTGCTTTTTGGGTGTTTTTGGAACCTCCTTGAGTCAGGGGTATTGAAAAACACCCAAAAAGCAAAAACTGAAAATTTGGTTTATTGGACCTTTTCAAAAAAACTCCAGATATGTACGATGTAGAGGTGGGCAAAACCGCTCTTTTTTAGGAGCCGCTCATTTTCGTTCGCTCATTAAAAAGAGCCGCTCTTTTGAACGGCTCTTTCGCTATTTTTCAAAATTTTGATGAAAAGGGTTTTCTGAAATCGTTATTTCACATTAAACTTTTGCAAATAATTTGATAAAAAAAATTAAAACTGAAAACTAGAAGATGCCCTTCAAACCCATAGGTCTTGGCGGTCTCTAGGTCAAGATTTCAACTCGAACCTATACATTCAAGTAATTGAATGGCATCCAAACTTAAATCTACGATGTTGGAACAATTGCTTTTAATTTTATATTTTACTTGGAGAAAACATTCTGCGAACTCTTTTCATTCTGATTTAATCAATAAAGTCTGTAATTGCTCTAAAAGGATTTTTTCCCAAAATCTCTAAATTATTCAGTAAATTTTTGTTAATATTTTACAAATTATGCAATTTGAAATGCTCAAATTTGTATTCTGGTAATACTTTAATGTACAACAGTTTTTATTTCGTATTGTTTAATAAATAATTTTCCTTTGGAATTAAATTTCATAAGCATTGAAAAATTTGAAATTTTATTTTCAATTCTCAAAAACAAATTCAATACTAATTTTTTTTTGAAGTTCAATAAATTATATTTATAACAAAAATCATGCCATTTCGAGCCGGATTTTTCAAAAGACGAAAGTTTAAAAAAGAACCGCGGTTCTTTTTTGTGAGCCACGGATCTTTTGCTCTTTTTAGTAAACCGGCTCTTTGAGCGGCTCGCTCTTTTTTTGCCCACCTCTAGTTCGATGTGACCTTCGCGACTATCTGGCAACATTTACCACGACAACGATACATAACGTAGAAAGTGTGGCGCACGTTTCCTCACAGAACAGTTGTTTACTTATGGTACGTTCGTTTGAAGACTAGTCCCGCACTTATTGCCACACTCAGAGCTTTCAAAGTGTTTTTATGAAGAAACTCGTGCTAGTTTCACACGAGTTTTGCCGCCGTCTTGAAACTGAAACTCTAGTGCCGCACTCGATTTTTTTTCAGTTTCATACGAGTTACACGCACACTAACAAATGACGTTCGATAGAAACAAAACTGACACTGGGTCTTCAAACGAACGTACCATTGATAATTATACGAAAGTGTTTCATTAGCAGACCCACCTCTAGCTCCACCCATTATTTTGCACTCTTCTAATCGATTTCAACAGGATGTTGCTTTTTATCCGACTAGCAGTGTCAATTAAGGAATTGATTCAGTAGCACTTAAGATTTTGCGTAGCAAAATGAACATTTCAGTGCGTCGTTTGAAAAAAATAAGGCAGCCTGCAAGTTTGCCAACAGCAACGAGCTGTTTGGCGCATTTCAACCTGTGCTGCAAGCTGTTCGGAATCATTCCTCTGTTCACAAACCTGAAGCGCGAAAAGACCCGACGACCGCTGTACCTCTTGTTGAACTATCTTGGACTTGCCGCTTCCATGACAGCTTACGTTGCGATTTTACGGATGTCCTTTCGTGAAACGATTGTCCAAGTGGTTAACTCGTCACTGATGATCCTCATCATGGAGGGTGTCTATCGGCAGTACAGTATCGTCGGTTTGGTAGCAGTTGGACAGCTGCTGTACGAGGGTGTTGGCAAAATCACCACCATCTTGGACACGGTGGATCGCGAGTTGGCCCAAGCTGGCAACACTGGAACGCTGGTAACGTTCGACAGATTGGTGCACCGGTTGATCGTGTTTGGATTTTTGGCTCCTTTTCTACTCCTTGCGTTGGGAGCAGTGTTTTTGAACAGCCACGTTGACGTCAAGCCCGGACAGCTTCTGGTAATCGCAACCAACCTTTACGTGCAGTGTTCGTACGCGTTCATGCTGCTGCACCCAATCGTTACAGTGTTGGCAGTGTCGTTGCGCTTCCGCCGAGTCGATGAAACGATGAGGTGAGTGCTTTCAAACGAATTGATGTGAAATTTGATAGTTACAAACAATTACGCTAATTGATTTGTGTCAGTACTATAAGCGATCGATGCACCGTCAAACAGTTGCAAAATAGCGTTCTTCCCAGTCGCAACAAACTTGTACGATGCATTTCTCCCTCTAAGGTTGCTTCTTGTTCCGTTAGGGGTACAGCCATATTCCTTGCAAGTCAGTTCAACACCCCGTCAAAACCGGGTCCAGTTATGTGCGTGTTTGCTCGTTTGTGGCATCCTGATGACGTGGAACTACGATTACCGGTACTGGAACAAGTGGAACTCACCGGTGGTAATCATGTGTGGCACTGTGATGCAAACGGTTAGCTTTTGCGAACCCACGCTGGCTATCGTGGCAGGTTTCTTGCTGAAATCGAAAACACAACGTTTGCTGCTGAAGTTGCACCACTTCGATGTTCAGGTATGTATCTCTAAAAAAAAATCAACCATATTTAACTCTCATATTTTTTGCAGTATCAAAACCTCACCAAACAAGCGTTCAACTATCGAAAGCAGCAAAGCGGGATTGCAATTGGCTTTTACGGTCACCTCGTCATCTCCATGTGCTTCATGTTGAGCTATAACGCGTTCGTTAACGGTTTGTCGGAGCTGGGACTCATGACGTGCTTGACGCTTGCGTACAACTTATTGCACGTGATTGCAGTTAGCGCAAACTTTGCAGTGACGGAAGTGTTGGTTCTGCAAAGATTTCAAAAATTGAATGCAGCTCTACGGTATGTTTCTGATTCTAGGTTTTGTTCGTTACAATTTAGAGTACACAGAAAAAAATTGTGTAAATTTTAAAAGTGTAATTTTGAAAGGTTGGATAATTCTACCTCAATTAAGACTTCAGTGACATTAAACCAGAAAAGAAGTAAAATGACACGTTGTCAGTAGCGTGGTTCACGTTTCTATGAAAAAGACAAAAGTTGTTATTTTGTCTTGCATCAACCGGAATTTCGTTCTTTTATGTCCCCAGAAGCACTCCTGAAAATTTGAGCCCATTTGGTAAGGTCTAGGAGCTCCAGTTTTAATTTGAAATTTATATGGGATTTTGATTTATTTTCCATGGGAAACTATCTTTTTTTACATTGTATTAGGATTTTTTTTTTATAAATCGATGAAATGACTTGATTCTTATAGTAGGAGATAGGTTTTGAACTGGGGAACAACTTTGTAGAACATACCAACATGCTAGGAAGTGACCAGGGTAGGCAAATGGCAAAAAACCATCGCGAAGGACCCTTTAAAGATACATATACTTTTAGATGGTGGCTGGCCCCTTCAAAAGCCATCATCTAAAAGTATATGTATCTTTAAAGGGTCACTTCCTAGCATGTTGGTATGTTCTACAAAGTTGTTCCCCAGTTCAAAACCTATCTCCTACTATAAGAATCAAGTCATTTCATCGATTTATAAAAAAAAAATCCTAATACAATGTAAAAAAAGATAGTTTCCCATGGAAAATAAATCAAAATCCCATATAAATTTCAAATTAAAACTGGAGCTCCTAGACCTTACCAAATGGACTCAAATTTTCAAGAGTGCTTCTGGGGACATAAAATAACGAAATTCCGGTTGATGCAAGACAAAATAACAACTTTTGTCTTTTTCATAGAAACGTGAACCACGCTAGTTGTCAGACGTAATATTACACATTTTTCTTACATAAAAGGTGTACCAATTCTCAGATGTAATATTACTCAATGAGGAACGGCTATAAAATCATTCGAGAGGGAACATTCTGAATTAGACCTCCTAGACCCACCTTCACTCGATTGCACTCGATTATCTCGGCACTGGCTCAACCGTGTCTTACACTGTCTTGGTCTTACTGGATCCGTCTTTGGGTTGCCATAAGTCGCTATTGAGCAATTCCAACCCAAAACAGGAATTTTTTAGGTACCCTCTCCGATTTCAATGAAACTTTGTAGACATGTTATCCTACGCTTACAAAAGCCATTTTTGTGTAAATGGAGCCAGTTTCACTCGATAGTGACATTTTTAGAAGGGCGTAAGTGTTTTAAATATTTTTGTATTTCGTATTTTTGTATTGCTGTATCTCGAAGCCGTTGCATCGTATCAAAAAGTGGCCAAAGACAAACTTGTAGGAAATTTGACGGGCTTTCCGAAAAAAATACACTGAAAGAAAAAAACATGATTTATGATTTTAGCTAATTTATTATCAAGGTTACTAAACAACAATAAAAAATATTATGTTTTCAGTTATGAGCAATGTAATCAGCTTATAACTGTAAGCCCATACATCTAATTGAAATGTGGTCAAAGACAAACTTATGGGAAATTGGACGAGCTTTCCAGTAAAAATATTTTCGAGACTGAAAAATCAAGTCTGTCATATAGAAATTGCCAAAACCCATCAAAAAACCTTTTTTTTCAACATTTTTATTTTTAAAACCGCTGTAACTTTATAAGAACTGGACTCCTTATGATCAATAAGAAGATTTTTATGTAAAATTGTCTGGAGAATCGACTCACGCATTCGGTTTTTGAAATTTTTGACGTTTAGAGCACTTTTGAAAAAAAAAAACAGTTTCAGTAAATGATTTTTGTATTATTTAGGTGAGTTGCTCCATCTTGCATTTTTCGTGAGTCTTTTTGTAACATCTTAGGCTATTTTCACAAAAAAATTGAACGCAAAATAAAATCGTGGGCTCACCTTCAAATTTGACTTTTAAACTTAAAAATCACAAAATCTCATAAAAGTGGAGTGTTTTTTTCTTTCAGTGTATTTTTTTTCGGAAAGCCCGTCAAATTTCCTACAAGTTTGTCTTTGACCAATTATTGATACGATGCAACGGCTTCGAGAAACAGCAATATTTAAAATACGAAATACAACAATATTTAAAACACTTACGCCCTTCTCAAATGTCATTATCGAGTGAAACTGGCTTCATTTACACAAAATGGCTTATATAAGCGTAGGATAACATGTCTACAAAGTTTCATTGAAATCGAATAGGGTCGGGTACAACCGAAATTGCCGGAATTGATCTATTGAAAATTATGAAGTTTAGATAAGTACTTCAAAAGTTATGCTTAAGTAACGATTTCAACTAAAGTGCGGAAGATTGTACGAAACCCCGTCTTGTTATATATTTTTGAAAAGGATTAAGATCTTTCTAAAATGTCCAAAACATTGAAGATCTGATATCCCTATCAGTAGTTTAAGTCACTTATGTGAGTAATTCTCGCTGAAAGTGGACCACTATTTACACAAGGTGCTCAAAAATCAAAAGCAATGTACTTTTCCAATAGCCCCCACCAAGTTATGAATGAAACCATGTTTGGTTGGTTAAATTTGTCCTCACCTCGGCGCCACGAAGCTAATACATTTTTTTAAATTGGTAATTTTTTGACTTAGGCGCGTCTACAAAATTGCTAATAACTTTGCAAAACTTCAACGAACCCTTGATGTTTAGGGGTGTTTTGGAAAGGAAATGAGCAGAGCTTTCGAATGCACTTGTCAGAAAAATACCGTTCCATACATTTTTTAGCCATAAAACAACAATGTATTTTTAAAAGTCATTTTTGAAGGCCGGCGCCCCGCTTTATCGAAAAACTGACAAATCCATTCGAAAGCTGAGACGATTTCACATAAAGGACCAATAAATCTAAGGTGTATGTTCCTCCTATCTTTTTTAATCTAATTTTGTATCTGAGAGCGCAGCGCTCCGTTCGTATTTCGGGCGCCCAAAATGTTGCATTTGCTTGCCCCAATTCAAGGTTTTGTCAAACAATATAGGTGCTCACTTTTTAAATGATAGTTTATTGTCCAAGGATCAAGATGCACTATCGATAAATGACCAATATTTAAGTTTTTGGGTTCTGCCAGGCAATTTAATGTCGAAAAGTTGTTTTTGTTTACGTTTTTTGTTGTTAAATGCTTACTTACAATTGGGTGGACATTTTTACAGTAAAACTAATGAATGTAGCATGTAGAAAATTTTACCACGAACATTTTTCTCTAGGAGAAAACGTAATTTCGATACTCCAACGCAAAGATATTTGAGTTTTAGTGAGAAAAAAAGTGCCAATTTTACAAATTTTTCAGAATTAACAAGCACGGCCTATTATTTACATGCGGCATATGTATTGGAAGCCAAAGTATGGTTTCTTATAGTTATTTAGGTCGCTGAATTCGGACCTGCAATCAAATTTCAGGTAAACAGTAAAATTTGGAGCCACACCCAAAAGTTATTTGCGGTAATATGCTGTAATTTTAATCGCTAGTGAATTCGGTCATATTTCATTTTTTGCTCACCTTTAATTTATATTTTACTCACGGATTTTTTTATGGAGAATGTTTTTTTTTTTCAAGTTCTGATTGTTTTGAGATTGTCAGAAAACCTCGTTTTGTGAGATGGCTGGTTTTAATGTAAACTTAAAAATAAATGAAAACTCTAGATTTTTTAGGAATTTTTTTTAATGATTTTGGGTACGATTGTTTACGTCTAAATTGACAGTCATTAATTAATGACGATTTCCATAACTTTTTAAGGAATAGGAAAATCGCTTCCAACCATTTTCACTACACGCAAATGACATTTGAGCGTGGCTCAAATCTGGAGCAACATAAGAAAAGGGCGGATAAGCATTTTGACAGCTGAAACTATTTTCAAAACTACAAGACAACACGTAACTTTTTCCCAAAACTCAAAGTGTTAAAAAATAGCAAGTCTTCCCAGCTACCTTCTACCGCAGCTTTCGTTAAATAGTTACCTGTTGTCTCATAATTTGCGAAATAGTTTTAGCTGTCAAAATGCTTATGCGCCCTTTTCAAATGTTGCTCCAGAAATATCACTGTTCACTGTTTACCTGAAATTTGATTGCAGGTCCGAATTCAGCGACCTAAATAACTATAAGAAACCATACTTTGGCTTCCAATACATATGCCGCATGTAAATAATAGGCCGTGCTTGTTAATTCTGAAAAATTTGTAAAATTGGCACTTTTTTTCTCACTAAAACTCAAATATCTTTGCGTTGGAGTATCGAAATTACGTTTTCTCCTAGAGAAAAATGTTCGTGGTAAAATTTTCTACATGCTACATTCATTAGTTTTACTGTAAAAATGTCCACCCAATTGTAAGTAAGCATTTAACAACAAAAAACGTAAACAAAAACAACTTTTCGACATTAAATTGCCTGGCAGAACCCAAAAACTTAAATATTGGTCAATTATCGATAGTGCATCTTGATCCTTGGGCAATAAACTATCATTTAAAAAGTGAGCACCTATATTGTTTGACAAAACCTTGAATTGGGGCAAGCAAATGCAACATTTTGGGCGCCCGAAATACGAACGGAGCGCTGCGCTCTCAGATACAAAATTAGATTAAAAAAGATAGGAGGAACATACACCTTAGATTTATTGGTCCTTTATGTGAAATCGTCTCAGCTTTCGAATGGATTTGTCAGTTTTTCGATAAAGCGGGGCGCCGGCCTTCAAAAATGACTTTTAAAAATACATTGTTGTTTTATGGCTAAAAAATGTATGGAACGGTATTTTTCTGACAAGTGCATTCGAAAGCTCTGCTCATTTCCTTTCCAAAACACCCCTAAACATCAAGGGTTCGTTGAAGTTTTGCAAAGTTATTAGCAATTTTGTAGACGCGCCTAAGTCAAAAAATTACCAATTTAAAAAAATGTATTAGCTTCGTGGCGCCGAGGTGAGGACAAATTCAACCAACCAAACATGGTTTCATTCATAACTTGGTGGGGGCTATTGGAAAAGTACATTGCTTTTGATTTTTGAGCACCTTGTGTAAATAGTGGTCCACTTTCAACGAGAATTACTCATGTGTTATTTATACACTTTTTTATAGGCCGGATCTCAGATATTTTGATAAAAACGTTGTCCGGATCTATCATGCGACCTGTTTGATTACCTATCGAAAAATCCTTCCAACGCGCCCAAAATATTGATGATCTGACAGCCCTCTCAATATTATTAGTGTTAATTTACCCTTAACCCTTAACCGATTTCGCTAAAATGTTCACAGTTACTTATTTTTGCCTAAGGAATCGAATCAGGGAGTATTTTTATTGTCACACCAGTGGGTAATCAGAAGACCTTTCCAACACGACCTATTGAATAAAAATCTAACAACCGTATCAAATGAAAAATATATACAGCAATTCCCCACGAAAACAGCATGGAAAAAAACAAAAGTGCTCGGATCGGGCTCAAAATTTTTGTGGGAGTTCCCTGGCCGAAATGATTAGACCCGTATTTTTTTGTTTGGCCATTAGGGTGACCTACGCCGTGTTAGGGTGGTCTGAAAAATTGCCATTTTCGTCGATTTTCGCAAAAACCACTTTTTTCGAAAAATCATAACTCCTCGCCATTTCAACCGATTTCAATTGTCTTATACGCAAATGAAAGGTGATAAGTTGGCCTTTCAAAAAAAATAGTAAGAAGTTTCAAAAATCTAGCCTAACATATGAAAACTTTAAAATGCCGTTTTGACGGTGTCTAGACCAAAGAGCCTATGTCTGGAAATAATTTTATCGGATTCCCCGGACATTTTTACATAACATACTAAAAAATGGGAGGAGTTCATTAACAGGATTCCGAGATATGATTTTTTGAAAATAAAATCCGTGTTTTCTGACGCGCCGCGCGCAAAAACCGGAGAATGACGAAATTGGTAAAAAATCAACTTTTTTCACAAAAACGCGATAACTTAAAAATTTCAGCGATGACCTATACATGTCTGGGTACCAAAAGTTGCGTCTTTTAATTACGAAAATTTTGGCCCGATCCGAGCACTTTTGTTTTTTTCCATGCTGTTTTCGTGGGGAATTGCTGTATATATATATATTAGGATGTTTCTTCCAAAACCAAAAGTTCTCAGAATCAGGCAAACCGAGGTTCCCCTAGTAGAGGATACCCATAGGGACTCTCATGCCAAATATCAGCCCATTTGGTTGAGAATTCGCCTTCCCCAGCGGTTTAAAGTTTACATGGAAATTACTATGGGATTTTTATGCTTTTCGTTCAATCGTTCCTACAGGTCTGGGGACAACATGGATTCACTCGGAATAAAGACAGGTGTGTAGGGGATGGTCCAATGAACACACTCCAGAAGGAATTAGGCTTGTCCATTCTGTCCCCAAGGTGCGCATTGGATCGACGTCCGGTGTCTCCAAAACCAACGATTCATCCTTCAAAAGCATCGCATTTCCTTAGTATGCTATGACGGCTAGGTGGAAACCACGACGCCCCATATGAGACGGTGAACACGTGGAGAGGCATCGATTGCATTTTTAACACAAAATCATCATTTAACTTTATTTAGAATAGTTGAAATTCTTTCAGGAACATCAAAAATTATAATTTTAGTACTTTGAAGGATGTTTCTGAACCAAAACTCGAGTAGATGCTCTGGCACGTGTTCACCGTGACATGGGACGTCGTAATTTTCTCCTAGTCGTCATAGCATACTAAGGACAATGCGTACATTTGAAGGGTGAATCGATGATTCTGGAGACACCGGACGTCGATCCAATGCGCACCTTGGGGACAGAATGGACAAGCCTAATTCCTTCTGGAATTTGTTCATTGGACCATCCCCTACTCACCTGTCTTTATTCCGAATGAATCCATGTTGTCCCAAGACCTGTAGGAACGATTGAACGAAAAGCATAAAACTCCCATAGTAATTTACATGTAAACTTTGAACCGCTGGGGACAGGCCAATTCTCAACCAAATGGGCTGATATTTGGCATGAGAGTCCCTATGGGTATCCTCTACTAGGGGAACCTCGGTTTGTCTGATTCTGAGAACTTTTTTGTTTGGCTGAAACACCCTAATATATATCAATGTGAGGAAGGCTTCAATCACCTTAGCGGGGATTATATATCGTTTTGGTTGCATTTGAAAGGTATTTTGAAGCACTTCAAAATACATCAGAAATCTTTTACATATCGATGCCTCCCTTCTCTTTTGTGCTAACTAGATAGGAATCCCAGCAAGCTTAGTACAAAAGAGCACAGAGGCATCGATATGTAAAAGATTTCTGATGTATTTTAGACCTCAAACTTTAATGCCCGTTTTACCCCGCGTCCCTTAACCGTAGATGGCTAATATTGAATTTGTATAGATAAACAAACGCATTGGGCGGCTTTTGCTTGTTGTTACCACCTCCTGTTTATAGATCTCTCTTTTTGTCACAATACATAGGTGCAAATCGACGCAAATACGTGTTACACGGTGTATTTAGAATATTTGAACAAGCAAAAGCAAACACGGCAACATTCATCGCTCGGAGTGATATACAACTAATAATTAGGGACCAATTAGTACCACAGAAGACCACTTGCTGGGTATCCTTTTACCATTGTGCTTCCGCTTCAACCAGTAGCAAAATGTCCTCCATTCAGACCGCATCGAGCTTGTACGATGCGATTTTCCCACTAAGATTACTTCTGGTACCATTGGGTCTACAACCTTGTGTTTTGCGTGTTCAAAAGAGCTCAATGCCTCACCGGTGGCTCCTTTGGGTGCACTTTTTGTTTAGCTTAGTGAGCTGGATCATCCTGGTGGTTTGCAACTATGATTCCCGATATTGGAACAAACTCAGGTCCACGATCGCCATCAAGAGCAGTAATCTAATGCAGGGGATTTGCCTTTGCGAACCAGTACTGGCCATTGTGGTCGGCTTTTTGACGAGTGCCAAATTGCCTCATCTTTTCAATCTGCTGTATCTCTTTGATGATCAGGTAGATCTGACAACTTTAGTCCGATATCCCTTTGTAATCGTGAGTTTCGTTACAGCTCCGTTCTACAACAGGTTTGACGTTGAACCACCAAAAACACCAACGATTTACCGTCGTTTGCATGGTTGTTCCCGTTACCGTTGGTGTAACTTATATGCTCACTTACAACGTTTACCAGGACACTTTGCGCGAAATGGGAATCATGCAATGTTTAACGATATTGTACAACCTGCTGCACGTCGCTGCCACGTGTGTCAATTTTGTTGTGATAGGAGTGCTGGTGTTGATTCGATTCCGGCGATTGAGCTGTGCACTAAGGTAACTAAACATTTGGAAACGATGAAAATGGATCAAATGTTTACGTCTCGTCCGAAGATCGATAGTCATCGATTTTCTTTTCCGAATTTTCTCCACTCGCAAACAGATTCATAATTCACGCTGAGATATTCCCAAACAGTATGAATCAGCCATCAATTAGGAAAATTATAGCCACTCCCATCGACAGCCGTCAACCGTCTGACGTTCCATCAAGCCGCTTCAGTTGCGAAATGGCTTCCAACCGGGTGGCATCCAGCACCAACACCACCGTTGTGTATGCCTTTCGTCCGTTGCAATTGTTTCTTATCGTGCTAGGGTTGTCACCCTGTGTCGAGCGTCGCGGTGGACACCGCCACCGGCGGGTGCTCTGCTGGGCTCAGTTTCTTGTATGTACCGTGAACTATTGCTATCTATGCGTGTGGAACAATGACTTTGACTTCTGGAACCTATTTAATTCGCAAATCTCGGTCAAAAGCGGAATCGTGTTTCAAACCGTGAGCTTGATCTATCCTCTTATTTTGCTAGTGCTGAACTTTGCCTTAAGTGATTCTTTCGAAACAATTACAGAAGAATTGCATGTGATAGATGAAAAGTTAAATGATACAACCGGGTCCTGTTACGACCATCGAAGACATCGTAGAGCAGTGATAATCTTAATGATCGGTATCGCGATGGTAGCAGGGACCATGATATTGATTTGTCATCCATTTATGTACGGCAAACGTTTTCTGAAATTAAAGCTTATCGTGAGTCAACTAGTTGGCCAAGCACATATGGCAGCAATTTGCATTTATTTCGTGGTGATTGTGTGGTTCGTTTGCGCTCGCTATCAACGAGTTGTGGAATCGTTAAGGTAAGATTGTCAATTATAATGCAGATAATTTTTATATTTTGTCATATTAGCTTTATGAAAAAACATCTTTTGTTATGCACATGGTAGCGAATCATCAAACATTTGAATAAACAAAATACAAAAATACAAAAATACAAAAATACAAAAATACAAAAATACAAAAATACAAAAATACAAAAATACAAAAATACAAAAATACAAAAATACAAAAATACAAAAATACAAAAATACAAAAATACAAAAATACAAAAATACAAAAATACAAAAATACAAAAATACAAAAATACAAAAATACAAAAATACAAAAATACAAAAATACAAAAATACAAAAATACAAAAATACAAAAATACAAAAATACAAAAATACAAAAATACAAAAATACAAAAATACAAAAATACAAAAATACAAAAATACAAAAATACAAAAATACAGAAATACAAAAATACAAAAATACAAAAATACAAAAATACAAAAATACAAAAATACAAAAATACAAAAATACAAAAATACAAAAATACAAAAATACAAAAATACAAAAATACAAAAATACAAAAATACAAAAATACAAAAATACAAAAATACAAAAATACAAAAATACAAAAATACAAAAATACAAAAATACAAAAATACAAAAATACAAAAATACAAAAATACAAAAATACAAAAATACAGAAATACAAAAATACAAAAATACAGAAATACAAAAATACAAAAATACAAAAATACAAAAATACAAAAATACAAAAATACAAAAATACAAAAATACAAAAATACAAAAATACAAAAATACAAAAATACAAAAATACAAAAATACAAAAATACAAAAATACAAAAATACAAAAATACAAAAATACAAAAATACAAAAATACAAAAATACAAAAATACAAAAATACAAAAATACAAAAATACAAAAATACAAAAATACAAAAATACAAAAATACAAAAATACAAAAATACAAAAATACAGAAATACAAAAATACAAAAATACAGAAATACAAAAATACAAAAATACAAAAATATAAAAATACAAAAATACAAAAATACAAAAATACAAAAATACAAAAATACAAAAATACAAAAATACAAAAATACAAAAATACAAAAATACAAAAATACAAAAATACAAAAATACAAAAATACAAAAATACAAAAATACAAAAATACAAAAATACAAAAATACAAAAATACAAAAATACAAAAATACAAAAATACAAAAAAAAACAAAAATACAAAAATACAAAAATACAAAAATACAAAAATACAAAAATACAAAAATACAAAAATACAAAAATACAAAAATACAAAAATACAAAAATACAAAAATACAAAAATACAAAAATACAAAAATACAAAAATACAAAAATACAAAAATACAAAAATACAAAAATACAAAAATACAAAAATACAAAAATACAAAAATACAAAAATACAAAAATACAAAAATACAAAAATACAAAAATACAAAAATACAAAAATACAAAAATACAAAAATACAAAAATACAAAAATACAAAAATACAAAAATACAAAAATACAAAAATACAAAAATACAAAAATACAAAAATACAAAAATACAAAAATACAAAAATACAAAAATACAAAAATACAAAAATACAAAAATACAAAAATACAAAAATACAAAAATACAAAAATACAAAAATACAAAAATACAAAAATACAAAAATACAAAAATACAAAAATACAAAAATACAAAAATACAAAAATACAAAAATACAAAAATACAAAAATACAAAAATACAAAAATACAAAAATACAAAAATACAAAAATACAAAAATACAAAAATACAAAAATACAAAAATACAAAAATACAAAAATACAAAAATACAAAAATACAAAAATACAAAAATACAAAAATACAAAAATACAAAAATACAAAAATACAAAAATACAAAAATACAAAAATACAAAAATACAAAAATACAAAAATACAAAAATACAAAAATACAAAAATACAAAAAACAAAAATACAAAAATACAAAAATACAAAAATACAAAAATACAAAAATACAAAAATACAAAAATACAAAATACAAAAATACAAAAATACAAAAATACAAAAATACAAAAATACAAAAATACAAAAATACAAAAATACAAAAATACAAAAATACAAAAATACAAAAATACAAAAATACAAAAATACAAAAATACAAAAATACAAAAATACAAAAATACAAAAATACAAAAATACAAAAATACAAAAATACAAAAATACAAAAATACAAAAATACAAAAATACAAAAATACAAAAATACAAAAATACAAAAATACAAAAATACAAAAATACAAAAATACAAAAATACAAAAATACAAAAATACAAAAATACAAAAATACAAAAATACAAAAATACAAAAATACAAAAATACAAAAATACAAAAATACAAAAATACAAAAATACAAAAATACAAAAATACAAAAATACAAAAATACAAAAATACAAAAATACAAAAATACAAAAATACAAAAATACAAAAATACAAAAATACAAAAATACAAAAATACAAAAATACAAAAATACAAAAATACAAAAATACAAAAATACAAAAATACAAAAATACAAAAATACAAAAATACAAAAATACAAAAATACAAAAATACAAAAATACAAAAATACAAAAATACAAAAATACAAAAATACAAAAATACAAAAATACAAAAATACAAAAATACAAAAATACAAAAATACAAAAATACAAAAATACAAAAATACAAAAATACAAAAATACAAAAATACAAAAATACAAAAATACAAAAATACAAAAATACAAAAATACAAAAATACAAAAATACAAATATACAAAAATACAAAAAAAAAATACAAAAATTCAATAAAAACTATTTAAAGTAAATACTAGTAATTTTGAATCGATTCTTGACCTTGAAAAGTTGAAAGTAAACGCTATTTGACAAAACAAGTAATGCCGCATATACATTTCAACGGCAGATTACAATCCAAACAAAGGTGCAGGCTGTTCTTCTCCAGACCGTAGAAACTGAAACTGATATTACCAAAATTCAAGGCACAGTCCCGTTTGAGACATGGAAACGCTAACACCTCCTCGTCAATCAAAATGTTGTGGTTTAACGTCGTCACCATCTACGAATCTCTTCGTCCACTTTACTACCCGCTGAAGATTTGTGGCCTCGCTCCAGGCCCGTTCCATCGCACTAAACGACGGTACCGCTGGAGAGAACGTTTGTACGCAGCGGTGGCCGCTTCAGGATATTCGTGGGCATTTTACGTCAACTTTTTCATGCAAAACTTTTCCTATCTGCAAAGTTCATCTCTGATCGTCGTGATATGTTACGTGTTTACCGTGTTTCTGTTTCTGATTGAGATCTTCACGGTGCTCCGAAGTGTCACCGTGTGGCCCAAAGTGCAAAGACTCTTTCGCAAGCAGCACGAGGTGGATCAATCCCTGCGGTGGCTCAACGTGCCAATTGACCACGCCGGTTGCCATCGACGGCTGACGGTGACGATTTGGGCCGTGCTGATCCTGTTGACAGCGGCCGTTTTGGTTAGCTATCGGAGGGCCATTTCAAAATCCGCGCTCGGGTTCAGTTCGACGCGACTGCTTACGTACCTGGTGCAATCCCTCGGGTACGCGTTGGTCGTGGGTCTTCCGATTGTGGTGGTTCTGCTGTTGAAGTGCCGATTTCGCGCCGTCAACGACGCGTTCAGGTGAGTTTTGGTCAATAACTCCTCTAGCAAATAGTAAATATTTATGCGAAACGTATCACTTTTCACTTGGAATAGCCAGTGTTTATCTTCTTGACTAGGAAAGTTGCCAGACATTGTTTGCAGGTGGGCCCTTTTCAAATAAACAGTGAATTTTCCGCAACAAATGGTGATGATGGCCAATTCGAGTCAGTAATCGTCAGAGCTCCTTCTCGAAATGACCTGCAAATTTCGCTCCCCTGATAAATCAATGTCTGCAGTTTATCGCAACATGGTACTACCGTTAAAGTGTTTGGCACTGTATCCACCGGTATCCGACGTCAAGCATCTTCGCCAAGTCGGCCTTCAGCTGTTGAATCTAGCCGTCATCGTTGCGTCAATCGTTCTAAACGGGTATCTTCTGGTGAGCTTTTCCCTCGAGTCCGAAGTCATCAAGCTGTGCACGGGATCGATTCTGCTTCAGCGAATGCTTGACGTGTACTGTGTGTTCCGGTACGTGATGATCTCGGTCGTTCCGATCTTCGCGTGGTACAACCTAGCTCGGACGCAGCGACTGCTCACAACCTTGGAAGACGTCAGCCGTGAAATCCTGGACCTGGGCTGTCAACGCGCGTTCGGAATTGCCGAATCGAGTGCGTTCATCCGCTCGGCGCAGCTGATGTCACTGGTTCTGCCCGGATTCTGCTACGGAACGTTTCACGTGTACATGGAGGCTCGCGGACTCGTGGTGTACGTCCAGGTCATGTTCCGGGCGGTGAAGAATCTGTACTTTTGCACGTACACGCAGCTGTGGCTGCAGCCGACGCTGTTTCTGCTGCTGATCCGAGCCAGATATGTGGCGCTGGGACGAGCGATGAGGTATGACTTGCTGAGTGGGGTTATTTTCCATGACCATGATGGACGTTTACAAATTATTATGATTACTCTTATACGTTACCACACTGTTGGAAATCCTTCAACTCTTTTGTTCAAATATTAGTTCAATGCATTACCCACGATGACGTCCACCGTGTACGACTGTTTTCGCCCTATGGAAATGTACCTCAAGGTGACCGGACTCCTCCCAATCTTTTGGAGGAGTCGTCTTACCACAACTCAACGCGTGCTAAACTGGGTCTGGTTCGGATTTAACCTGACAACCTGTGTAGCGGTATCGTTCTTCATGCTGAAACAGCTACCGTCGGATGACGCTAACTTCGTCCGCCGAAGTGTGATCCGCAAAGTAACCAATTATTGCTACGCAATTGTCGTTACAACGGTGGACTTTGCAGTTGCAAATCGTATGCGCAAGATATTTGACATGATTCATCGGGTGGATTGCGAGGTATGGCCCAGATTTTGGATGACAGCTTAGCTGAGGTTTACCATGGTCGCTTTTGTTTCAGCTGCGCAGGGTGGGTCGGTGTTTTGTGAACCATCAGCGACATCGAACGCAAATCGTACTCTTCATAAGTTGTTACGGGACATGCTGCTGCTTTGTTTCGTTGATATACTTTTACATGCTGCCGAAACCGCTTGCAGTCGTGCTCTGTACCATGCGGTACGAGATTGGGTTGGTAGCGATGTGTAATCAGATCTGCATTATCATCTGGTTGGGTTGGACTCGATTCCGGAAGCTGAACGACGTTTTAAGGTAAAAAGGCTGGTTTGTGAATCATGAAATGTAATTACTTAGGCATTCGTGAGAATGACAGACGTCCAATAAGTGTGATAGCAATTTGGTAGATTGCATCGTTTGGTTAGTGGGGCAATTTTCTAAAGTAGAGTTGACAACCAGTATCGGATCATTCTCGATGGCGTCAACGATTTACGATAGTTTCCGTCCGATGGAAATTTACCTCAAGTTCACTGGATTAGTCCCCCTTTTTTGGAGGAGCAATCTGACCACAACCCAACGAGTGCTGAATTGGATCTCGTTCGGACTAAACTTGGTAGCATGCGTAGTCGTTACGTTTTTCATGCTTGACCAGCTTCCGTCGGATGCTAACTTTGTTCGAAACAGTCTGATCCGCAAGGTTATCAGCTATTGCTTCGCAATAGCAGTGATTGTTGTGGGATTCACTTTGGCGGATCATACGCGGAGGATATTCGACATGCTGCACGAGGTGGACTGTGAGGTGTGAGTTCCAAAATGATGACTTTAGGAATGGTGATTAACTCGAGTCGATTCTTCCAGCTGCGAAGAGTGTGTTGCTGCTTTGTGGACCATCAGCGACACCGCAGGTGGATCATTCTGTTCGCTGGCAGTTATGGGATATGGGCCTGCATTGTTCCGTTGACATACTTTTATGAGATTCCGAAGCGCAGCTTAGTCATTCTCAGTGCCGTGCGGTACGAGATTAGCCTTGTGGCGATGTTCAATCAGATATGCATTACCATTTGGTTGGGCTGGTCCAGGTTCCGGGAGCTGAACAATGTTTTGAGGTAAGCCAATTACTTAAGCATTCAAGGGAGTGACAAACGTTTGAGAGTTTGCCAAACCAATTTGCTTGATTACGTATCATACATGTTGTAGCTGTTGTAGTACAATTACTTTAAAAGGAAGTTACCTTTAGTATACTCATCCGTTTTCGATGGCGCACACCGTACACGACAGTTTCCGTCCGATGGAGCTTTACTTGAAGGTCACCGGACTTCTCCCAGTGTTTTGGCGGGACAATCTTTCGATCACTCAGCGCATCGTTAACGGGATCGTTCTGGGATTGAACCTTGCCTATTGTGTGGCCGTCTTCATATTCCTGTCACAGAAAACGTCATATAACGAACTGAACTTTGTTCAGCGTAGTCAGTTCCGCAAGGTTTTAAACTACTGCTTCCCGACTGTGGTAACCGTGGCGGGAATCGCCGTAGCGGATCGCATCCGCAAGGTTCTTTGCTTGCTGCACGAGGTTGACTGTGAGGTATTCGAAAGGTATCATGCATGATTGCCCTAACCTTAAAATTACATCCAATTCCAGCTCAAAAGAGCATGCTGCTGCTTTGTTGACCACGGAAAACATCGTCAACAGATTGTACTATACGCCTGCTGTTACGGAATATCTGCCTTTTCATTGTCGCTGTTTTACCTGTACGTAGTTCCCCGTCCAATCGCTATCGTTGTTTGCAACATTCGATACGACATGTGCCTGGTGGCGGTGTGCAACCAGATTTGCATCATCATCTGGCTCGTCTGGACGCGCTTTCGGGAGTTGAACAATACGTTAAGGTACAGTAGCTATGAATAGGCTTGAGTGTAGAAGAACCCGTCAGTGTCGTACGTTGCTTTTTGACGTTCCGAAAAAAACGCGTTCTAATGTTTGACCTTGAATAAACAAAAACGAGAGCACGCAATGTAAACAATGACAAACACGTTTTGTTTGGCTGGCCATTCTGTGCATTGCCCCAAAGTTGGGTTGAATTTGTGTCAAACGCGTTCTAAACTTGGCCAAAGGGACCAATTGTCGCAATTACATCAATTTTTAGGCTGTGTCAAGTTGCACGACAAGACTGAAACTTCTTTCACATGAAAATTGACAAAAATGCAAGGAGTTTTTTCGGTTTTTATTGAATATCTCAGAATTGAAATCGATCTTTGGTGAACTATGAAGTCAAACTCAATTTGGCCGAAATTGCACGTACGACAAGTTAGCATGACGGCGACGAATTTCTGAAAGAGCTGGCAACCCTCTCTGTCCGTTGAATAAGTTTCCGATCTCTTGCATAATTCATTACTGTTAAGTCTGTAAAAACATGAGTGGCAATCATCTAGAGTAGCATCGACCTCGCAGTACTGAGCTGCATCTCAAATGGCACTCACCATCTACGACAGCTTTCGTCCGATGGAGCTTTACCTCAAGTTCACCGGATTGCTTCCGCTCTTCTGGCGGAGCAATACCACCATCGTTCAGCGACTGCTCAACTGGACCGTACTGGGCGTGAATCTCGCCGCTTGCGTATTTGTTTCCAACTGCATGCTGCAGAAAGTTTCCGCAAACGATCCCAACTTTTTCCGCCGTGGGTTGATCCGCAAAGCGCTGAACTACTGCATTCCAATCGTTATAACGATCGCGGGATTCTGTGTGGCAGCTCGCTCTTCAGTCGGGAATACATTTCTAACGTGAACATGAGATTAAAATGCTCTCGATCGTTTCACCATCAGTGTGAGAGAGCATTCCTCTTGGTTGGTTACCGCACACCGTTAAACAATAATTTATCCCTCAATACCCTTAAGTGTTGTTAAATGTTGTCCGCCTTTCAACTAATTGCACCTTTCAACTAATTGCACCTTTCACCTCAATCAATATTGCATTAGCAAATACCCTGCGGCACCATTGCAAAACCTCCCCGCACTCTGCACGCACGCAGTCCGTCATGAGCCTTCAAGTGGGTAGTAGCGTTTACGGCAGCTTCCGGCCACTGGAAGTAGTTCTAAAACTGTTCGGATTTCTGCCCATCTTTTGGCATGACCACCAGTGTCAGCTCGTCCAAAGGTTGCTCAATTGGGCTGGTTTGGCCCTCAATACCATGAGCTGTTTCTGGGTGACGTACTACGCGTTGGATCCTCAACGCAAGTATCGCTTAAACAATGGAAATTTTGCACGCAAAACCGTCATCTACGAGCTTGTCGCCTACGTCACGCCACTGGTGCTGATCGTGCTAGGGTTCGTTTTCTCCGGAAAAATCAAGCAGATTTTTCACAAACTGTACCGAGTTGACTATAAGGCAAGTTTAAATAATTCATTAAAAAAAAATAATACACCTAACGATAACTTATCCTCTTCCAGATGAACTATCTTTCCACAAACTACACAAATCACCGCAGACACAAACTAGTCATAGTCTCGTACACGACGATCCACACCTGCATTTATTTGGTCATAATAACGCTGCATTTTTTGGCAAATCCTGCTAGTTTACTGTCGATTGTTCTAACGATTCGCTACGAACTGTACATGGTTGTTTTTTGTGCAGAATGTCTTGCGGTGCTGTGGCTCGTTTGGATTCGATTCACCAAGCTGGGCACTGTGTTCAGGTAACAATTTTCATTTCTGTTTAGACAATACGATGTCAGAAAATTTCGAAGTAAGTGTTTACAAAATCCGGCTGTAAAATCGCACGCTAAAGCATGCACATTACTAGAAACAGTGATTTTTGGCAATGACGAGGAAGTCGGGAAATCCGTGAAATTTATTTGGGCCTTATACTTTTATCAACACTGCAATAGAGCAATTCCATGTCAAATAGGGAATCGGTTGAACTCGACCCTCTCCGATTTCGATGACTTGATGTTTTTTTCAACGATTTGCTGAACAAAGTACTAAATGTTATGTGTTTCTCTGAAAGTATACGTAAAATTAAGCTTTAAAATTATAAAAAGTCAGAATCGTCCAAAAATTACATGGGACAAATATGCGTAGAACGGCAGTTTACTACATTGGAAAAAATGTTATGTTTTCAGTTATGAGCAATGTAATTTGCTTACATCTGTAAGCCCATACATCCAATTGATATGTGGTCAAAGACAAACTTATGGGAAGTTGAACGAGCTTTCCGGTAAAAATATTTTTGAGATCAAGTTTGTCATATAGAAATTGCCGAAACCCATAAAAAAAACCTATTTTTTCAAAAAAAATTATTTTAAAACCCGCTGTAACTTCACAAGGATTGGACTTAGGACAATGGTCAATATGGAGACCTCTATGTAAAATTTTCTGGAGAATCAACTCTCGCGTCTGGTTTAAAAAAAAAAATTATGTTTAGAGCACCTAAAAAAACAGTTACAGCAAATGATTTTTGTATTTTTAGGTGAGCAACTCTCTTTGAAATCGGCCGATTTCGACCATTTTTATTATTTGGGTAACTCTCCACCAACTCACACGAAGTCGGTAAAAGTTGCCCCGACCCCTCTTCGATTTTCGTGAAACTTTGCTCTAAGGGGTAATTTTGGTCCATGATCACGAATCTGAGGTCCATTATTCGATATCTCGTGACGGTGGGGCGGTACGACCCCTTTCATTTTTCTGGTTGTTTACTAAGAAATGTATTTCAGTGATTTGTAGCTCGCAACCGTGAAAAGATAGAAATTTGGTGTCAAAGGGACTTTTGTGTAAAATTAGACGCCCGATTAGATAAATGTATTTCACATCAAAAAAAGTTAAAAAATTGTTTTAAAATCACTACCATTTCCCGTTACTCAACTGTCAAAACTCGTGAAACATGTCATTTTATGGGAAATTTAATGTACTTCTCGAATCCAAAATAACCCAAAAGGGTCATTTTTTCATTTAGAACAAAATTTTTCATTTTAAAATTACGTGTTTTTTTCTAACTTTGCAGGGTTACATTTTAGAGTGTAACAATGTTTGACAATGTTGTAGAGCAGTCAAAAACAAAAAAAAAATATATAGACATAAGGGGTCTGCATGTATTCTTCACGAGTTATCAGAATTTTACAAAAAAGTTTTTTGAAATAAGTTCAAGATGGTACGTCAGAGACATAACCGAAAGACATAGGATCAAACAATTGTAATGAGATTGTTGATGTTTTTGGATTGCTAGTGAAATTTAGAATAAGATTATTTTATTTTGTTTCATAGATTTGTCGGCAACATTGTCATAAATGTTCCCCCAAGGTGAACCTTCCACGAGGGCACTGGCAACTCCAGGTTGTAGCCACTACTGTCAAAATGGCTATTTCAATGTTCAGTATCAAATACCATGAATTTTGATACCCATATTGCCAAAACTCGTATCGTTCTGTAAAAGGCCCTCCGGGCCCCGGGGGAACCTGCTTTGAGATCACCGGCTACTCCAGGTTGTGGCCACTTAGTGTCTTAGTAAAAAAAACAGAAAAATGAAAGGGGTCGTACCGCCCCACCGTCACGAGATATCGAAAAATGGACCTTGGATTCGTAATCATAGACCAAAATTACCCCTTAAAGCAAAGTTTCACGAAAATCGAAGAGGGGTCGGGACAACTGCTGTGTGAGTTGGCGGATAATGACCCCAATGTAAAAAATTGCTGAAAATAACCTCTGAGCAACTCTCTACGAAATCGGCCGATTTCGATGATTTTTATTTATTTTATGTATTTTTTTATTTGACTTACACTTTGTGGGGGCCTTCCATATGACAAAATAAGCTATTTTGCGTCATTGGTTCATCCATATAAGTCTCTATACAATTTCGGCTGCTGTCCATACAAAAATGGTATGTAAATATTCAAATAACTGTAACTTTTGAGTGAATTTTCTGATCAATTTGGTGTCTTCGGCAAAGTTGTAGGTATTGTTGAGGACTTTTGAGAAAAAAATAGGTACACGGAAAAAAAATGCAGATTTTTTAAAAAACTTTTTTTACTAAAACTCAATTTCCCAAAATACGTATTTTTTATTTTCGAGATTTTTTGATATGTTTTATGGGACAAAAATCCGCAACTTTTGAGCCATAAAAATAGTGACCATTTCCAAAAAAAAAATTTTGAAAGGTTCAGAAAATTTGCTATAAAATTGTCTAAGAGACATTGAAGATTGGACCTCGGATTGCTGAGATAGAACCGCTTTAAGAAAAAGAAACACGAAAAATGAAGTTTTCTAAATCTCACCAAAACAACCCACCATTTTCTAATGACGATATCTCAGCAACTAATGGTCCGATTTTCAATATTAATTTATGAAAAATTTGTAAAATTTTTCGATCTTTTTGAAAAAAAATATTTTATTTTTTTTAAATCAACATCAACATTTAAAAAGGGCCAAACATTGAATATAACGCCCATTTAAAATGCTAGTCCTGATTTAAAAAAAATAATAATATTTTTCTCGAAAAGTTCGGAAAGTTTTACGAATGTTTCATGTATTATCATTGAAAATCGGATTATTAGTTGCTGAGATGTCGTCATTAGAAAATGGTGGGTTGTTTTGGTGAGATTAAGAAAACTTCAATTTTCGTGTTTCTTTTTCTTAAAGCGGCTCTATCTCAACAACCCGAGGACCAATCTTCAATGTCTCTTAGACAATTTTATAGCAAATTTTCTGAACTTCTAAAAAAAAAAAATATTTTTAGAAATGGTCACTCATGGTCACTATTTTTAAAAATCGAAAAACCTCAAATATTTCTCTAAAATTGAACTTTCGGTGGCTAAATCTTGAAAACGGAGCCCTTTTTTAAAAATTCTGTAGAGTATTTTTCGATTGCAAATTCAATTTTGCATTAAAAAATAATGTCAAATTTTTTTTTGCATGAAACTTCGATTTTTTCGAAAAAATCACAATTTTTTCAAAAATTCATAACACGGCGGCAGATTTTTTGACCATGTTTCTCTATGGCTGAAAAATTTGCGGATTTTTGTCCCCTAAAACATATCAAAAAATCTCAAAAATCAAAAAATATCTATTTTGGGAAATTGAGTTTTAGTGAAAAAAAAGTTGATTAAAAAATCTGCAAAAATAATTTTCCGTGTACCTATTTTTATCTCAAAACTCCTCAACAATACCTACAACTTTGCCGAAGACACTAAATTGATCAGAAAATTCACTCAAAAGTTACAGTTGTTTGAATATTTACATACAATTTTTGTATGGACAGCAGCCAAAATTGTATGGAGACTTATATGGGTGAACCAATGACGCAAAATAGCTTATTTGGTCATAGAGAAGCCCCCCACAAAGTTTGAGCCAAATAAAAAAAAAACACATAAAATCCATTTCCGGTTTTGATAGAGAATTGCTCCTTTGAACACGTTAAAAATGAGTTATTTTGAAAAGAAATAAACAGTTGTTCGTTAAACTGAGCAATTTTTTACGTATCTGATACAATAATTGACTTAAAATAAGACTTGGAGTGATATCATTCTTACAGCAAGTATTGAAATATATTATTTTAATTAGTTTTTAGGGTCTACCAAATCAAACCATCATACCATAATAACCCCCAAGTCTTTTGTGGTCTGTATTGAAAATTTCTGCTCGAACTTCGGAGTTCATAGGTTTGAATGGGAAGGGTACCCAAATCTCTTTCTACTCCAAGGAACCGTCCACCGTAGGGTTTGAACTGACGACCTTTGGATTACGAGTCCACCGGAGCAGGCTTGGTTTGGTGTGTTGTTTGTCTTTATAGCAGGGAGACGAGTCCCGCACCTGGAATGACTTGACGGTCTAACAACAACCAAGGCCAGGACCGAATAACGTCATAATTCGAAATCCGGACACTTAGAAGCATATCATTTTTGTTTAAGCTGGCAAAAAATTATGTAATAACCCTTTCGAGCCTGATGGGTCATATATGACCCAAATATCATAATTTCCAAAACCAGCCTATAATTTTCGTATGGTAATAAGAATCATTTTCCCATCATTGACTAAAAAATATTTTTTTGAAAACTCAGGCTTGAAAGGGTTAAGTTGGAAATGTTGAAATATCATCAGGATGTAGTATAAACAGTCACTTTTAAGAGAATTCATGCAAAATATGTCTTTTCTAACAATTTTTCATCAGCATTTGAAAATTAAAATGACTTTTTGTGCTTTGAATTCCGGACACTGTTAAAGGCTGATTCGAAATCCGGACACTTTTGCTTCGAATTCCGGACACTCGATTTTTATAATGAATCGCACAAATTTGGACTGGAATGTTAGTGACTGGCATTCTTTAGGTCTCAAATGAGTTGTTAACATTAAAACAACCGATATTTTATATAAAAAATTGCTAGAATTAATGGAAATCAAAACCATAAATTTCTGCTTTGCCTTCCCGGTGCTTCGGACGCGTATGAAATATTTCAAGTGAAATGTTTCGCATTTTTGAAAAACTTATAATTTTATTTTATTGTTTTGACATTAACTACAGCGTTCAAACAAACTTAAAATGAAAGTTGATGTTAGAATTCATCACATAACACAGTTTTGACAATCATGATGCGAACTTATATCGAAATAATTGATAACACAAGATAAAGTGTCCGGGTTTCGAAGCGTCCGGGAATTCGAATCATGACGTTACATTTACATTTACGGACCAACTATCTGGTTTAGGAACTCCGCTAAGTTGCATAATTTTAAACCTACAATTTTCCAACTCTAATAAGAACTACAACAAGAATTCCCAAAAGGTCATCAAGGGTCACATCGCAGATTATGGTTCACTTGATATGGTTAAATTAAATGTTAAACCTCTTATCAATATTGAAGCAGCAAACACATTGTTGCACAGGAACAACCTGTCAATTTAAAACACAGTGCAACCAGAGTCACATCAATTAGTTCACCATGAGTATTCGCGTAGTCTCAAGCGTTTACGAGTGCTTCCATCCGTTGGAGCTGTTTCTAAAATTGACCGGATTTTTGCCCATATTTTGGCATGCCGAAAGGCACAGCACACGCCAGCGAATAATAAACTGGACAAATCTGGTGGTAAATGTCGTGATTTGCTTACTAGTGTCACACGTTGGCTTGAAGCTCGAAAGAGAGCACCACATTGACGGGACCAACTTTGCCCGGAAAATCATCATCAATGAAGTGGTAACGTACGTTACACCCCAAACCGGGATCGTGCTGGCTTTCGTTATGGCACGACGAGCGAAGAAAATCTTCCACAAACTGCATCAAATCGACTGGGAGGTTGGAGGTGAAATTGAAAAAAAAAAAACCTTTCCAAAACTAGCTTTCTAATTTCTAGATCAGTTCCATTTCCATCAACTACATCAACTACCGCGAGCAACGGCGAACCATCGTCGCTTGCACCAGTTTGCATGCAATTTTACAGTGTCTGATGATTCTGGTGCATTGTTACGTGTTTCCTGTTCCGGTGGTCAGCACCATCTGTGCCCTCCGGTACAACATCTACATGGTGGCATTCGCCGCCAAAGTCCTGGCCATACTCTGGCTCGTTTGGATTCGCTTCAACCGACTGTGTCGAGCCGTGAGGTACTGAATTAAATTGCACCAACTTGTCTCGTCACGAGGCACTCACTTTAAGCTCATAATTCACAAGTTCAAACTATTAATTCATGAATTGAGTATATGTAACTAAAATTCAAATGACGCAACCCCATTTTGTTAAAAATGCTCTCAGGACCGGTCTCAAGTGTTTATAACAGCTTTCGTTCACTAGAGTGGTATCTTAAGTTAAATGGATCCATTCCAATTTTCTGGAATGAAAGGCCTGTGTTGTGGAAAAACATTCTAAACTGGTCATACCTCGTTTTGAATTTAACTTTTTTTACTGCTGTAACATACCTCGCTACCCAATATCCTCAGTTCCTCGATTCCAATCTGCAACATAAAATTCAAAACAGTTATTTAATGAAAATGTTGCTTTTTTGCGAACCAGCTGTGTCAATGATAATAGGGTTTTGCTTATCGAAAAAAGTGCATTACATCATTGGTGAGCTGCACTGCGTTGACTCAAAGGTAAATATTACTTAATGTGCACCAAAATTGTTTCAACAAAACCATTTCGTATACATTTTAGTTGAAAATGATGGGTCAGGCCAGCAACTTTTGCCATTTTGTGCAAATTTCAGGATTCCTGTGCTGCTTGCTGGCGGTTACAACCACGCTCTCCATTACGTACAACTGGTTTGTAGACTGGACCTTAGTTAAAGTGTTTTGTGAAGTACGCTATGGTCTGTACTTCGTGGCAAGTAGTACCGAATCAATCGCAGTCATGTGGCTCGTATGGGCTCGGTTCCAGCGGCTTAATGAAGCCTTGAGGTAATATCTTTCAGTTTTTGAAAACAAGATTGATTTTTGTAAAAGGATGTTGTTGTCTTTCTTATTCCAAAATTGTGTGACTGTAAATATAGTCATACTTTGTTGTAAATGATTTTGTATACAGTACATTAGAGGATCAATTCAGATTAAGTTCAAATGTTCTCGTTTTTTTTCAGGTTTAAAATTACTTTGATGATTTGGTTGCCGTTTTTTTAAATACAGTCTCTTAAAGGTTAAGTCATTAGAAAGTGTAACGTAACGAACCCTCATTTGGTTTTGATTCCCAATGTTAAACAATACATTTTTGTTAAATTGATCAATTTTCAAACACATGCTCATTCGGCGGCGTTGAGCAATACACTTTTTCTCCAAACATGACCTCGAAGAGGCTGATCAATTCTCTACGAAATCAGCAGATTTCGTGTAGTTTTATTCATCGTATTTTAGGTTTGGTTGAAACTTTCTGATCGTTATGGTATTTTCAGCAAAGCTGTGAGGTTTGATGTAGACTATTCAGAAAAGTAGGATCATTTTAATTTTGAAATAATTTTTTTTTCAGTATTAAATGCCAGAATTCAATTATAAAGATTTTTTTAAATATGTTTAATAGGACACAACCCCAGCTACTTTAAAACTATACAAAAGTAAAATTCAAGTTTTTGAACAGCCTCCCATTTTCTGATGCCAATACCTCAGCAACTAATGGTTCATTTTTCAATGTTTACATATAAAACTTTTGTGAAAATTTCTGATCTCTTCGCAAACATATTTTGCAAGCTTTGAATCATGCCTAACTTTCTAAAAGGGCCTAATATTCTTTATGGGTAATTCTCTGCCAACTCACACGAAATCGGGAAAGGTTGCCCCAGTCCCTCTTCCACTTGCGTGAAACTTTGTCCTAAGAGGTGACTTTTTTCCCTAATCATGAATCTGAGGTCCGTTTTTTGATATCTCGTGACGGAGGGGCGGTACGACCCCTTGCATGTTAAGCATGCGAAAAAGACATGTTTTTCAATAATTTGCAACTTGAAACGGTGATGAGATAGAAATTTGGTGTCAGAGGGACTTTTATGTAAAATTGGACGCCCGGTTTGGTGGCGTACTCAAAATTCCGAAAAAACGTATTTTTCATCGAACAAAACAATAATAAAACTTTCAAAACTCTGCCATTTTCCGTTACTCGACTGTAATAAAATTTGGAACATGTCATTTTAATGGAAATTTAATGTTCCTTTAAAATCTACATTAACTCAGAAGGGTCACTTGTTCATTTAGAATAAAAATTTTCATTTTGAAATGTCGTGTTTTTTCTAACTTTGTAGGGTTATTTTTTAGAGTGATATAATGTTCTACAAAGTTGTAGAGTAGACAAATACAAAAATATCATAAACATCACGAGTTATCGCGATTTGACGAATAAAAAAGTTGGTTGTCGTTAATCGCCGTTCATGTTTTTTTATTCATTTCATTATTTTTATTTATTCATTTTTTTTTGATTTTCTGTTCAATATTTAAAAAAAATTAGAAAATTTAAATCAAAGTCTATGCTATCCCAATGAGGCTAAGTGACGGAAGCGCTTTTCATTGGGTTGAAAACAAATATCCAACAAGGGAGCGTTGTGTTTTTAAGTAACACAAAAAAAGAGTTTTATCCAAGCTAAAAAATTTAACCAGTTTGTTCAGTTCAAGGATCAAAAATTTTGTTTTTCAATTTGTGATTATGTGAAGAAAAGCAAAAGTTAAAAAATACATTGGAAAACCTGTAGCAATTGTCTTGGTGTGCCTGTCCAGTGATACGATGTTGTCACGTCACGTAGCGTATCAGTTTAGGAGAAGCACAGGTACAATATTTTTTTATTCTACATTACATGAGCAACTCTCTACGAAATCGGCCGATTTCGACCATTTTTATTTTTTGTATTTTTTGATAATTTGACTAAAACTTTGTGGGGGCCTTCCCTATGACCAAATAAGCTTTTTTGCGTCATTGGTTCACCCATACAAGTCTATATACAATTTTGGCAGCTGTCCATACAAAAATGGTATGTAAATATTAAAACGGCTGTAACTTTTAAGAATTATCTGATCAATTTGGTATCTTCGGCAAAGTTGTAGGTATTGTTGAGGACTTTTGAGAAAAAAATAGGTACACGGAAAAAAAATTGCAGATTTTTTAATCAACTTTTTTTTTCACTTAAACTCACTTTCCCAAAATACGTATTTTTTTTATTTTCGAGATTTTTTGATATGTTTTAGGGAAAAAAAAATCCGCAACTTTTGAGCTATAGAGAAACATGGTCAAAAAATCTGCCGCCGAGTTATGATTTTTTGAAAAAAAATTGATTTCTGGAAAAAATCGAAGTTTCATGCAAAAACAAGTTTTACATAATTTTTTAATGCAAAATTTAATTTGCAATCGAAAAGTACCTACCAGATTTTTTGATAAAGGGCTCCGTTTTCAAGATATAGCCACCGAATGTTTGGTTTTAGCGAAATATTTGCAGTTTTTCGATTTTTAAAAATAGTGACCATGAGTGACCAATTCCAAAATTATTTTTTTTGAAAATTTCAGAAAATTTGAAGAAAACACATTGGAGAAACATTGAAGATTGGACCTCGGGTTGCTGAGATAGAGCCGCTTTAAGAAAAAGAAACACGAAAATTTAAGTTTTCAAAAAAAAAATAAAAAAAATGCTAGTCTTGATTTAAAAGTTTTCAAGATATTTTTTTCAAAAAGATCGGAAAATTTCACGAATGTTTCATGTATTAACATTGAAAATCAGACCATTAGTTGCTGAGATATCGTCATTAGAAAATGGTGGGTTGTTTTGGTGAGATTTAGAAAACTTCAATTTTTGTGTTTCTTTTTCTTTAAGCTGCTGTATCTCAGCAACCAGAGGTCTTTCAATGTCTCTTAGACAATTTTATAGCAAACTTTCTGAAATTTAAAAAAAATATTTCTAGAAATGGTCACTTATGGTCACTATTTTTAAAAATTGAAAAACTGCAAATATTTCGCTAAAATCAAATTTTCGGTGGCTATATCTTGAAAACGGAGCCCTTTATCAAAAAATCTGTAAAGTACTTTTCGATTGCAAATTCAATTTTGCATTAAAAAAATTGTAAAACTTGTTTTTGCATAAAATTTTGATTTTTTCCAAAAATCAAATTTTTTTCAAAAAATCATAACTCGGCGGCAGATTTTTTGACCATGTTTCTCTATAGCTCAAAAGTTGCGGATTTTTGTCCTCTAAAACATATCAAAAAATCTCGAAAATCAAAAAATACGTATTTTGGGAAATTGAGTTTTAATGAAAAAAAAGTTGGTTAAAAAATCTGCAAATTTTTTTTCCGTGTACCTATTTTTTTCTCAAAAGTCCTCAACAATACCTACAACTTTGCCGAAGACACCAAATTGATCAGAAAATTCACTCAAAAGTTACAGCTGTTTGAATATTTACATACCATTTTTGTATGGACAGCTGCCAAAATTGTATGGAGACTTGTATGGGTGAACCAATGACGCAAAAAAGCTTATTGGGGGCCTTCCCTATGACCAAAGTTTAAGCCAAATCAAAAAATACAAATAAAATCCATTTCCGGTTTTGGTAGAGAATTGCTCACATTTCTTTTTTCATCGGTTGAAGATGGTTTGTGCTATCTTGTCACATATCGCTTTTTTACGATCCGAGAAAAAAAACCTTTTAATTTTTGGCCTTGAATAAACAAAATAAGAGCACGCAATGTTATCAACAAAAACACGTTTTGTTTGGTTGACCATAATATGCATTGTTTAGGGACCATCCATAAACAGTTCTCATACAAAATAAATCTTTTTTTGTATGGAGAGTGGACAATCGCTGAATACAACCCCCCCGCCCCCCCCCCCTCCCCCATTTGGTTGACGGAGTCTCGAGTTATAATTACAAATGTTAACAGTGGTCAGATTTGTACTTGTGTCAAACGCGTTCTGCCCTGAAATTCCTTTGGCCAATTGTCACACCTAAATAAATTTTCAAGCTTTGTCAAGATAGCATGACAAGACTGAAACTTTTTCCATATGAAGAGTGACAACAATGCACAGAGTTTTTACGGGTTTTATTATATATCTCACGTTCTAACCTCAATTTGGCCCAAAATGCACGTGCGACAAGTTGGCACGATAACGACGAATTGCACAACCCAAGTGACTTTTTAGGTTTTAAGAAGGAAATAAAGCCCTACTTAGGCTATATGCGGGATTTCAGAACCAACATAGAATCTGTAAGTTTTGAAATTGTAACTAGAGAAACCATTACATATAGGTGAAAACTTAATTCTGGGAACCTTTCTGCTTGTTCATAAATAGAGAATGAGCAGAAAAACCCGTTGAACGGTGACATTGATGAAATTTAAATTAAAAGAATATGTCAGTTCATCATGGCTCCTCCAGCGCCCAACATCTACTCTTGTACTCGTCCCTTGCAACTGTTTCTAAAATTCAATAGTTTTCTGCCAATTTTCTCCGACCGGCCTTCGCTGCTTAAGCGAGCCTTTAATGTCACCTTTTGTTCGTTCAACATTGTAATCGGTTTGCTCGTTGCTCAGTCTCTTCGAGACAACAATGGACCCTTCATTGGACAAACTTCTGACTTCAATTACTTTTTAAATAAAACTCGCGTTTTTGGAGTTGTTCCTGCTACCGTTCTTATAAGTGCCATGGTTATTGGATATTCAACAAACGAACAGCTTCAACAAATATTGGAAGATCTGCAAACAATCGATTCCAAGGTTCAACCAACAAATAAAGGTTGCGTGATCTTTACAAAAATAATCATTTCGTTCCAGCTAACATTAATTAGAAAGTCGAAATTTAACTATAAAAAGCACACATTTTACATAATTAGTTTTCTGTTGAGCTGCATCTCGATGGGATTGATCATATCTTTGACACTGTTCAAAATATATACCGCCGTCACCCCAATGTTGTGCAACCTTCGATTTCAACTTTATATTATCGGAGTTTTTGCTCAATCCGTCGTAGTGAACTGGTTGATTGTCATTCGTTTCCAGAAATTGAATGCAACGTTGAGGTAACTACAGTTATAAAAAAATAATTTTATGTTAAAAAGTGAAAAAAACGTGTTTAAGTGTACCTTATTTCATAAACTCAAATTACATAAAACTTCAAATTGCATAGAACATCAAAACAATTAGAAAATCTCGTTTTAAGATGTAGGTTTTGAAAACATACAGAGCAGCACCCTTTAAATTTGCATGGAAACTGGATTGAAGAAAACGATGCGCAAAGTGATCTAAACGTGTACAGTCATGCCTCCTTTAAGCATCGCATATGGGGGAGGCAAAACCGAGGCACAGAGCTTATGGGATATTGACTATATGGAAGACTTTGGCTATAATCGAATGAAAAATCATGCAAACATCAAAAAATTATAGTGTTTTGGAATCGAGATGATAGCAGCTATCCATTGTAATTATACAGCCATTCCCCACGAAAACAGCATGATTTGAAAAAAAGTTCTCCGATCGGGCTCAAAATTTTTCTGGGAGTTCCTTGGCCGAAATAATTAGACCCGTATTTTTTCGTTTGGCCATTAAGGCGACCTACGCCGTGTTAGGGTGGTCCGAAAAATGGCAATTTTCGTCGATTTTCTCAAAAACCACTTTTTCAAAAAATCGTATATCCTCGCCATTTCATCCGATTTTAGCTGATTTAGACGCAAAAGAAAGGTGATTAGTTTGGCTATTTAAGAAAAATAGTAAGAAGTTTCAGAAATCAAGATTAACATATGAAAAGGTCGTATGAAAACTTAAAATGCTGTTTTGAAGGTCTCGAGACCAAAAAGCCTATGTCTGAAAATATTTTTATCGGATTCCTCGAAAAATTTCACATAACATATCAAAAAATTGTGAAGTTATGTTTTCGATACTAACGAAAATTTTGGTACCCAGACATGTATAGGTCATCGCTGAAATTTTTAAGTTATCGCCGTTTTAGTGAAAAAATCGTATCTCAGAGTATCGAAAACATAACTTCACCATTTTTTGATATGTTATGTGAAATTTTTCGAGGAATCCGATAAAAATATTTTCAGACATAGGCTCTTTGGTCCCGAGACCTTCAAAACAGCATATTAAGTTTTCTTACGACCTTTTTAAATTTAAAGCTTGATTTTTGAAACTTCTTACTATTTTTCTTAAATAGTCAAACTAATCACCTTTCTTTTGCATCCAAGACAACTAAAATCGGGTGAAATGGCGCGGAGATATGATTTTTTGAAAAAGTGGTTTTTGCGAAAATCGACGAAAATTGCCATTTTTCGGACCACCCTAACACGGCGTAGGTCACCCTAATGGCCTAACAAAAAAATACGGGTCTAATTATTTCGGCCAAGGAACCCCCAGAAAAATTTTGAGCCCGATCGGAGAACTTTTTTTTCGAATCAAGTTGTTTTCGTGGGGAATTCCTGTATATTTACATGAAAATTTACACAAAAATACATATCTTTCCTGTATTTTGAACACACAAGTTTTTACTCTTAAAAACCTCAAAATATTTTTTATTGCAATACGGGCGTTTTTGTCATACATTTCAAATGCCATGCATTTTTTTTTTTTTTGAAAATACTCATAATTTTAACAAAATTACGTATTTCCCATAAAAACCAATGATCGAAATTTTGTCATACATTTCGAATGTAATAAAAACCTTTTTTGAAAATACTCAAAATTTTCACAAAACTATGTATTTTCGGAAGAAAAAAAAAACACTCAAAATTTCAGTTGTGCAAAAATGGTTGGAATTTTTCAAATATTTCGAATGTAATAAATTTTGAAACTTTGAAATTTTTAGTATATTTTAGAAAATACGTAGTTTTGTGGAAATTTTGAGTATTTAAAAAAATGTTAAAGGTTTCGAAATTTGTTAAAATATCTCGATCATTTGATACCCATATTATAAAAAACTGAAATTTTCATGATTTTTTCGAAAATACGTAGTTTTGTGATTTTTTTTAAGTATTTTCAAAAAAATGTGTTGCAACATTCGAAACGTATGAAAAATCCGGATTGATTGATATCCATGTTTTAAAAAACTGCAACTTCAAGTATTTTCTTCGAAAATATTTATTTTTGGGAAAATTTTGAGTATTTTAAAAATATATAATTTATTTGGAGTCTATGAAAAAATCCCAATTGTTTGATACCCACATTGAAAAAAAACCTGAAACTTTGAGTTTTTATTCGAAAATACGTAGTTTTGAGATTTTCTCTAGTATTTTTGAAAAAAATGCTGTTATTACATTCGAAATGCAAACCCATAATGTTGAAAATGAAATTTTGAGTATTTTGTTTTCAAAAATACGTAGTTTTTTGAAAATTTTCATCATTTAAAAAAAATATCACATTCGAAATTTAAGAAAAATGCCCATATTGCAATAAAAATATTTTTGTAAAAAAAATCATGTAATTATAAGTGCAATCGATAACAGACACCATCCCGGCTTAACCGACACTAGGCCGTGCCTAACCGAGGCAGCTGAACGAATCTAAACCGGGGCATGACTGTATGCAAAATTTGCACACAAAAAATAATACGAATATCCATCATTTGGCTGTCAAATTTTTAAACCAAAAAAATAAATAGTAAATACGCGACTGTCATTTTCTGAAATTGAGAATCATTTTACTCTAAAAAAGCAATTTTTCAGCAAGATCATCGGAGAGAATTTTCACAAAGTTTTCTGATGCATTATTGTTTAGTTGGCTGACATTGTGATGAATCGAACATTAATTATGGATGGTCAAGTAAATTAAAGTGCTTTCAAGCAATTATGTAAGTTGAAAAAATCAGTCAGTTTGCTCAAAATGGTCACAAAACAAGTCACCAGTGTCATTGACTGCTTTCGTCCGTTGGAATGGTACCTTAAATTAAACGGTATTATTCCAATTTTTGAGGACTACAAAACCAAGTGGTGGAAGTTATTTTTAACCTCGATTTATTCGTTGCTCGTTTTTGTAACATGCTTCGTAACAATATGCACTTCTTTGGATTATTATCCTTTGTACATTACGGACTTTCGAAGCGAAATTCAAAAAAGTTTTTTCTTCAAGTTTCTATATGTTTGCGAGCTAACAGTTTCGATAATAATGGGACTTTTGGTGGCTAAAAGATATAAACAAATCATACAGGAACTAAACATGGTGGACAATCAGGTAATATCTCTCGCAGTAAAGTAACTTTAAACTCTACTTAATGTTCCGCTTTCAGCTGCGAAATATAAGCAACGTTAGCCTCGATTATAGTCACCACCAGCGACGAATTTTGCAATGTCTAGCCGGTGTAATGTTTGGTGTAACCGTAGTGCTGGTAACGCAAAGCTATATATTTGGCATGCCCGTTATAAAGCTGATCTGCGACATACGTTATGAGAGTTACTTCATAGCTAATAGTGCCCAACACTGCACGGTTATATGGCAGGTGTGGGTCAGACTGCAAAGGCTGAACAATGTTTTCAGGTAAAGTTTAAGGGCTTTCTTATGATTGTATCAAGATTGAATTTATTAATTTTATTATTTTTAAAAGATTTTTTCAAAGTATTAGTTATGCCGTACATTTTTATAATTCGTAATCGTTGCTAATTGAATTGCATTTTTTTGTGTTGAGGAGTTGTCAAGCAATTTAGTTTAGTGCAGCAGCAATGAAAGTGTTAAATGATGGATATTGTTCATCACCTTGGAGCTTAGCTTCGAAATATTACCGGATTATTACTGAGTTATCAGTTAGAAATGACGTTTGGTACAGTAGCTACTGTTGACGATAGCTTTCGTCCGTTGGAGTGGTACCTTAAATTTAATGGTTTTATTCCCATTTTCTGGGACGATGAAACAAAATGGTGGAAGTTATTGTTGAACTGGTTTCATTCGTTACTCAACGTTACTATTTGTTGCATATCGGTTTACATTTCTTTCGAATCATACGAACAAAACTTTACCTACTTAAATTATGAGCATGAGCATGAGCATGAGCATGAGCATGAGAGACCCCATGGTTGTCCTTCTCCGTTGCTGAACAGGGCCGTAATATCCTATCAATTCAACGATCATACGCTTCAACGATCTAATGGTGTTTCCCTTATCAACAGCATGTATGAATGCGCTGAAAAGATAAAACATCAAGATGAGCATGAGCATGAGAGAACCCATGGTTGTCCTTCTCCGTTGCTGAACAGGGCCGTAATATCCTATCAATTCAACGATCATACGCTTCAACGATCTAATGGTGTTTCCCTTATCAACAGCATGTATGAATGCGCTGAAAAGATAAAACATCAAGATCATCAAAACTAGATCTGGAACAAATAGGTAACAGTCATTGGCCACCAACGGCGCCCGCCATGTCAGTTTGTAGATCTCGGGGGGATTGGGACGGGAATGTTAGTTAGCACAGGCTGCTACCAAGGGTGGGTTCTATACGATATCCACACCCCCGCGTGTGCCGGAAAACTACTTCTACTTGGGATTTTGTTAGTGGGAAAGGGTAATGGCCAGGATTCATCATTGAAGATGATGATGTGACCCAATAATCAATAAATTTCGTTTAATAGGGTGGTGTATTATTCTCAAGGCAAACAATCGGATGCTGCGGATGAGACTATTCCCGTTTATTTGTTGTTGAGTTTAGCATAAATGATTCAATCTTAGACAGCCGGCTGTGGAAAGATAAAATCAAAATTATGTGTAATTAAAAGGTGAAATATTATACTCAGCGTAACATATTTACGTAGAGTTGACCTGAGACTATTTATACTTTTAAATTATTATAAGATGAGCGACCAATTAATTACTTATGAGTTATGAGTTTTCTGAAGGACTTGAACAATCGCGTTGAAACAATATTTGTCACCGTGCTTTACGAGCTATAATGCTGAAAGGTATTTTCGTGGGAAACGAATGGTCGAATATAATTTATATTTTGCTAACGCAATTATGAACGAATCTTCCCATGAAACAATCGCGAATTATAGAACAAAAAAAAAAAAGCCCCGGCTGTGATGTGTATCAAATACATGACTAACAAGAAAGACGATCGCGATATTTGAATTTTACAATCTAACTAAGTACCACAAAACGGACTGCCTCAACTGTTATCGTGACCACCAGAGCCAGTTGCACCTTCGCACATACACGTACGCAAGCTCCCGAAAAACTAACCGACGACGAACGACGCGAAAAGAACATGCGACCCGACGGACAAGCATCGCAAAACGGACTCGATTGTTTTGCCTTCCTCACTGAGGTAAGGCTATAATCCTGCTCTAAAATTGAACTTTTTATTTAAAGCTCGAAAACCCACCTTGATGTATACATATCGACTCAGAATCGAAAACTGAACAAATGTCTGTGTGTATGTGTGTGTGTATGTGTGTGTGTATGTGTGTGGGTATGTGTGTGTGTATGTGTGTGTGTATGTGACCAATAATGTCACTCAGTTTTCTCAGCACTGGTTGAACCGATTTTGACCAAACCAGTCGCATTCGACTTGGTTTAGGGTCCCATACGGTGCTATTGAATTGTTTGAAGTTTCGATAAGTAGTTCAAAAGTTATGTATAAAAATGTGTTTTCGCATTTTTTTGGATGTTGAATAAATGGCAGTAAACTGAACCAAACATCATCATGTTATACATCGTTAGTTAGGTAATTGAAAGACCTTTCCAACGAGTCCAAAACATTGGTAAACTGGCAACCCTGTCTCGAGTTATAACCACTTAAGTGATTTTTATGTACTTTTTTGTAGCCGGATCTCATTTAAATGTATGTAAACAATGTCCGGATCCTTCATCCGACCCATCGTTGGTTAGGTAATCAAGAGACCTTTCCAACGAATCTAAAACATTGAAGATCTGGCAACCCTGTCTCGAGTTCTGACCACTTAAGTGATGTTTATGTACTTTTTTTGTAGCCGGATCTCACTTAAATGTATGTAAACAATGTCCGGATCCATCATCCGACCCATCGTTGGTTAGGTAATCAAGAGACTTTTCCAACGAGTCCACAACATTGAAGATCTGGCAACCCTGTCTCGAGTTGAAACCACTTAAGTGATATTTATGTACTTTTTTGTAGCCGGATCTTATTTAAATGTATGTAAACAATGTCCGGATCCTTCATCCGACCCATCGTTGGTTAGGTAATTGAAAGGCCTTTCCAATGAGTCCAAAACATTGAAGATCTGGCAACCCTGTCTCGAGTTATAACCACTTAAGTGATATTTATGTACTTTTTTGAAGCCGGATCTTACTTAAATGTATGTAAACTAAGTCCGGATCCATCATCCGACCCATCGTTGGTTAGGTAATTGAAAGGCCTTTCCAATGAGTCCAAAACATTGAAGATCTGGCAATCCTGTCTCGAGTTATGACCACTTAAGTGGTATTCATTTACATTTTTGAAGCCGGATCTCACTTAAATGTATGTAAACAATGTCCGGATCCATCATCCGACCCATCGTTGGTTAGGTAATCAAGAGACTTTTCCAACGAGTCCACAACATTGAAGATCTGGCAACCCTGTCTCGAGTTGAAACCACTTAAGTGATATTTATGTACTTTTTTGTAGCCGGATCTTATTTAAATGTATGTAAACAATGTCCGGATCCTTCATCCGACCCATCGTTGGTTAGGTAATTGAAAGGCCTTTCCAATGAGTCCAAAACATTGAAGATTTGGCAACCCTGTCTCGAGTTATAACCACTTAAGTGATATTTATGTACTTTTTTGAAGCCGGATCTTACTTAAATGTATGTAAACTAAGTCCGGATCCATCATCCGACCCATCGTTGGTTAGGTAATTGAAAGGCCTTTCCAATGAGTCCAAAACATTGAAGATCTGGCAATCCTGTCTCGAGTTATGACAACTTAAGTGGTATTCATTTACATTTTTGAAGCCGGATCTCACTTAAATGTATGTAAACTATGACCGGATCCATCATCCGACCCATCGTTGGTTAGGTAATCAAGAGACCTTTCCAACGAGTCAAGACATTGAAGATCTGGGAACCCTGTCTCGAGTTATAACCACACCACTTAAGTGATAATTATGTACTTTTTTGAAGCCGGATCTTACTTAAATGTATGTAAACTAAGTCCGGATCCATCATCCGACCCATCGTTGGTTAGGTAATTGAGAGGCCTTTCCAAAGAGTCCAAAACATTGAAGATCTGGCAACCCTGTCTCGAGTTATGACCACATAAGTTATACATTGAGTTCTTTTTTTCTGGATCTAAAAAAATGATGAAATCACTCATATACCCATTTTTGGTAAAAAGTGAGGAAGGCATCAACCACATAGGTGGATTAAGTTAGTTTTTTAATGAAACATGATTTAGATTTATCGACCGATTTTGTAGGTTTTACGCGGTTTTAAATATTTATTGAACTAAATATGGAAAAAGAACAAATTAAACTCATTCACACTCTCATACACGCATAAACCAATATTCATTTTTATATTAAATGATAAATGTTAAAATTCTTAACATTAATGCAAGTTAGATATTTAAATCAGACTTTTAAATTACTTTTGAAATTTTACCAGAATTTCTCAAAGATATCAATATAATGAAATCAGCCTGTAATGCAGCAGAACAAACTTCCAAAATAACTAAGCACTCTAAATTGGGTAGAATTTCCAGCATTAGTAGAATATCTATAATTCCGGACAAGCGTGCCTATTGTCAAAGCTCTCACAGACACTCACATGCTCAAACACTTACACTCATACACTCACACATACTTGAGATGTCACCAAGAAACGAGCTCACCCGGGTCTTGAAGACTGGAAATCGCTCGCCGTTCCGCATCCGCCACCGCAGCATCAAATTCGGGTTCAACCCAACCGCCCGACGACTGCAGCGCCGCACAAATCCATTTGTCGTCGGCCTCACTGCTCCATGTGTTCGACATCCGGTCTACGGACATCCGCTCATCTCAAATCCCCAACTAACTCAAACGGTTTTCGCGAATTTCACAAAAACTTCTGCTCAAAACAACCCACCCCCCTTCGCCTACCCACCACGCACAAACCCAAGCTCAACATAAAACGAAATCACCCAATCAGCTCGTAGTAGGCCTTGAATTTTCCTCTCTCATTCATGGCGGCTGAATTAATCACACTGCCAACCTCTCTCACACACACATTAACACAAACCACACCGCCACTCCCTTCACTACACTTTCTCACAACACTCTGCCAACCGTCTTTGTATCAAAGGCACCACCACACTAACACTGCAACGTTTTCACACACTCTCTCTTTCTCTTCACCTTGGGAGAGAAAACACAGGAGCGCCAAACGGTGGCTTCCCTGAAAAACGCGTGAAACAGCCGAAATTCAATCGTTCGGAGAGATCTCAAACTCGATTATTTTATATAAACTCCACTATTCCCCGGTAGCCCATTGCGAAATCTTCAAATTCGCCACTTTTCCGACTTTGAAAACACTGCAAAACAACACAAAATCTTGAAAATAATCGCGGCGAAAAAGAACGCAACCGAAGCCAACATGGCTGCCAAACTCCTCGTTCTTTACCTACTTAAATTATGAAATTCATAAGAGTAACCTGTTCAAGAGTTTATATTTGTTGGAACCAGTTATCTCAATAGTTGCGGGAGCTTTTATGACCAGCAGGTTGCGGGAAATTTTGCGAATATTTCACGATTTTGACTGCCAGGCAAGGGTTTTCTCAAACTTTTCCCTGGGCAATATTCATTCAACATACTCTTCTTTTTCAGCTGGTAACAATCTGTCATGCAAAATTAAACTACCGTCAACATCGAGCTTGTATTTTAAAGGGTTTCAGTGGTTTTGCGTTCTACACAACTGCATTAACAGTTGGTTCTCACTGTTCAACGTTGGAGTTTACCTTCAGTAAAATGTTGTGGGACATACGCTACGGACTTTACTTCATGACAAACAGTGTTGAAGCAAACACGGTCATGTGGATGGTGTGGATCCGATTGAAGACGCTGAATGATGTGATGAGGTAAATAATTATCAGGAATTTATCAGCTATGCTCGGTTGGATCACCATCAAAAAGCCTTTTAAATTCTTAAATTAATTCGAATTTTGCTCTATTCACCGAGGTTTTTTTTTGCTTTTGAAGGTTTTTGAACCTTCTAACTTTGTGTTGTGATTTGTACCACTTTTCCTTGATCTAGAGTACTCATAGTTGGCCCAGACGCTAGTTATATATGTCCAAACAACCCTCGATGCGAGATGGGTATGCTCTGCTCGGAGACTGACGACATATAGAGTAGGGACCTACATAGGGAAATGAAATGTTCTGGGAGAAATTTCAAACACTCAAAGTCATTCAAATTTAAGGTTGAAAAACTTGTAGTTTTTCTTTGGTGCTGGCACTTTTCTTGTACCGAACAAGCACACACATATTAAAAACTTTCAATTTATTATCAACAACAGTTTTACAATACTTTTGATTGTTATAAGTCTCGTTTTTTTGCCAAAATGATTTCAAATTGATTCCGACCTTGTTCTTACATGACCTTGTTGCTCGATTGGAACCCCGATTTGACAGTTCGATTGGAACCCTGAGAGTGACATTTCGCCTCTCCATATGGGCTCTCTAATATAGAGTACCAGTCCCCTGACTGAGCAACCGTAGCAGTTAACAATTTAATCAATCATAATGAAATATAAGTTAGTCATGCCAAGTTGACTGCAGTACTTTCCAATTGTACCATGTCAACTCAAATAATGTATACATTAAAGAGAGAGCAAGAGCTGTTGAGTTCAAACGTCTATCATTTGCTTCAAAATGGCCATGCAAAAAGTCACCAATATCTTTGACTGCTTTCGTCCGTTGGAATGGTTCCTTAAATTCAACGGATTCATACCTATTTTTTGGGACCGCAAAGCAAGATGGTTGAAGCTATTTTGTAACGTGACATATCTGTCGCTCAACTTAGTCACTTGGTCCCTTACGATATGTTATGTATTAGAAAATACACATTTGTTCATCGATGACTTGCAAGGTGAAATTCATAAAAATCTTTTTTTCAAGTCGATATATCTATGCGAAGCGACAGTGTCAATGACAGTGAGTGCTTTTTTAGTAGCAGATTTAAGCAAATACTAAAGCAACTTCACATGGTAGACAGGAAGGTAAGATGTACTGTACAAAATCCGGAATCGCAACTTTTACTTTTGTATCACTTTATTATTTCAGCTACGGATTATCAGCCACGGCGACCTACAGTACCGCCAACATCAGCTGCTAATTTGCCAAAGTGTGGCTGGTTTAATGTGTGTTACAACCGTAGTGCTGGTAACGCAATACTTTTTGCTAGCCAACTCCGTCACGAAGACGATCTGCGAGATACGCTATGAGTATTATTTCATTGCCAAAAGTGCGCACCCCTGCATAATCCTTTGGCTGGTTTGGATTCGGCTGCAGCGGATGAACAATGTTTTCAGGTGAATTTATGCGCTATCTTTTTTTAAATTTAGTTTGAATCCTGTTGTAGAAGGGTCCTGGTAGGAGGTTCCAACTTTCCAATCGATTGATGATTATTTTAATTTTCTTTATTAATATTTAAACGTTTCTAAATGTATTACCATGAATGGTTAAGGTTAGTTATGCATCGACAACAAAGATAATCATAACAGTAAAGTCCACACAGCTAATAAGATCGACATGGCAGTTCAGGTGTCGAATATTTGTGACAGTTTTCGCCCGCTAGAGGTGATCTTCAAGTGGGTGGGATTAGGGGTTGGACAAAGTCAAAGTTTTTACCATCCGTTGACATGTTAACATAGTTATTGAAATACTGGTTAAAATATTGACGAAAAATGTGATGACCTACATTTGCATACCTTGGTTTCACAGTTTTTTTTATTCATACCTTATTTTTATTAGGTCCTATTAGATGCAGCGACCAGGTTGAGACCGAGGATCACTTTAAAATGTAATAAATGGGTCGAGGGCGATCCTTCGCTTTCCGTCCGGAACTGCACCCGGCAGCGGAGGGAACTCCGCCGGCGTGAACGCCGGAACTGCTGGACTCTGCCTCTTCGCCTTCCTTGCCGGTGGTTTCGGTTTCGACGCCTGCTGGCGCCTCCAGATGAGGTCCGCACGCTTGGGGCAGCTGCGGTTCGTAGCTTCGTGGGCTCCAGAGCAGTTGGCACACCGCTTCGGCTCGGCTTCTTGGACTTTGCACTCGTCCGTCTTGTGAGGACCCCCACAGTTGTAGCACCTCCCCTTGAGGTGACAGTTCCTGGTTCCATGGCCCAGCTGCAAGCAGTTCCTGCACTGGTTCACGTTCGGCCGCTTGTTTCGGTAGGTTTCCCACCGGATGATCGTGCTTGCCACAACTTTCATTGCAGAGAGCTTTTTCAGATTGGTGAAGACCACAATGTACGGAGTTTTGTCCACGGTGGACTTTTCCTTCGGCTTGAAGACATGCACCTCCAGCTTGAGATCCCTCTTCAGCAGGTACTTGACCTCATCCGGTTTCAGTTCATCAGGTAAACCACGAAGAACGACCCGGTGAGATCGTTCGCTTCTTCGGCCGTGGGTGTAGAATTCCACTTTCTTCTTCTTGAGGTGCTCTTGCAACTTGTCAAAATCAGAGACAGAGAAGCAAGTCACCTTGGTTCCAAACCGAGTTAGTTTGTAAATCGGGTCGAAACCAAATTTACAACTCTCCACTATCGCCACGAGCTTGTAAAAATCCATGGTGTTCTTCACCACCAACGGTGGTTCCTTTTGTTTACTCCTCCTCCTGATGGGCTGGAATTGTTGTGGTTTTCCACTAACGGGCTGAACTTGTTGTTGTTGAGCAGATTCTGCTCCACTTTGCTATCGTCCTCTTTCTTCCTGTTGCGCTCGTTCTCCTCCATTCCTCGGAATGTTGGGGCGGAAAGTCCACCGAAAGAACCACGACGGCTCCTATCGGCACTTTTGACCCGCAAAACACGACACCTCCAAACGTAAACAAAGCTGCGAGCGCGCGTCCGTCACACAAGAGCACAGCGGGAGAACTCTTGGTTTGACAGTTGACGAATGAAAAAAAAATCATTTGGGGACAGGAAACTTTTTGGAAAACGTCAACTTCTCTTGCCACATTTGGCAGGCCGATTTTTTTAATTTGGCCTCTGTTTGACGAATTTCTTGGCTGTATTTTGCAGGAGTAATCGGTTAACCGGTGGACGGATTTCTTTCCAGGAGGAAATGAGAACTTGCGACGAGTTTGTTAACAACGTTCAGCAAGAGGAATCCGTCCAACGGTAGACGGATTCATCCTGCAAAACAATGCCCAGAAATTCGTCCACCGTAGGACTAGTTCCTCTTGGCAACTCTACCATTTCGATGCTGTGCAATTTTCTACGAAATTTGTCTTTTCTTTGATTTTAATTTTTGTTTTTATTAACCAGCTGAAACTTTTATGGTGCCTTCAGTTTGCCCAAAGAAGCCATTTTGAATCATTAGTTTGTCCATATAATTTTCTATACAAATTTGGCAGCTGTCCATACAAAAATGATGTATGAGTCCGCCAACTCACACAGCAGTTTCCCCGACCCTCTTCGATTTGCGTGAAACTTTGTCCTAAGGGGTAACTTTTGTCCCTGATCACGAATCCGAGGTCCGTTTTTTGATATCTCGTGACGGAGGGGCGGTACGACCCCTTCAATTTTTGAACATGCGAAAAAAGAGGTATTTTTCAATAATTTTCAGCCTGAAACGGTGATGAGATAGAAATTTGGTGTCTAAGAGACTTTTAGGTAAAATTAGACGCCCGATTTGATGGCGTACTCAGAATTCCGAAAAAACGTATTTTTCATCGAAAAAAACACTAAAAACGTTTTAAAAATTCTCCCATTTTCCGTTACTCGACTGTAAAAATTTTTGGAACATGTCATTTTATGGGAAATTTTATGTACTTTTCGAATCTACATTGTCCCAGAAGGGTCATTTTTTCATTTAGAACAAAATTTTTCATTTTAAAATTTCGTGTTTTTTTAACTTTGCAGGGTTCTTCTGTTACATAATCTTTATTTCATTTCAATTCATAATGCATTCCATAATTCCCCTAGTGAACATGAGTTCTTTTAAAGGGTTTTTATGTTATGTTATGGGTGTTGTGTTTTCTTGTGTCGCGTTGTGTTGTACCCGCGACAGACACGGACGACGAAACAAAGAGAAACGCAAAAAGTAACTTTTTCAAAACTTTTTTTCGTAAAATCGCGATAACTCGTGATGTTTATAAGCAAACCCCTTATGTCTATATATCAATTTTTTTGTAATTGTCTGCTCTTCATTTTTGTAGAACATTGTTACACTCTAAAAAATAATCCTGCAAAGTTAGAAAAAACACGAAATTTTTAAATTGAAATTTTTGTTCTAGAAAAAATGACCCTTCGGTTCAATGTAGATTCGAAAAGTACAATAAATTTCCCATAAAATGACATGTTCCAAAAAATTTTACAGTCAAGTAACGGAAAATGACAAAGTTTAAAAAAAATTACTGTTTTTTCGATGGAAAAAATGTTTTTCGGAATTCTCAGTACGCCATCAAATTGGGCGTCCAATTTTACATAAAAGTCTCTTTGACACCAAATTTCTATCTCTTCACCGTTTCAGGCTGCAAATTATTGAAAAATACCTCTTCTTCGCATTTTCAAAACTTGAAGGGGTCGTACCGCCCCTCCGTCACGAGATATCAAAAAACGGACCTCGGATTCGTGATCAGATACAAAAGTTACCCCTTAGGACAAAGTTTCACGCAAATCGAAGAGGGGTCGGGGCAACTTTTCTCGATTTCGTGTGAGTAGGTAGAGAATTACCCATGTCTAAAAAGTTTCATGGAAATCGGAGAGGGTCCGGTACAAAAGTACCAGAAAAGTTCCTGATTTTAGCTGGAATTGCTCTTTAGTGAAATTTTCATAAATTGCACCGTTTTCAAGTAATAGCCATCTTGAAGTATTTTTTTTTTTGAAAATAATCGTGGTTATTCCTTTTTTTTAACAAGTGCCTCTGTTTGTCCACTATTGAATTTTTGACCCGTAGTTGCTGAGATATTGCCAAGCAAAGATTAAAAAACAAGAAAATTGAAGTTTTCTGAGTCTCACCCAAAAAACCCACTATTTTTTATGTCGATATCTCAGCAACTAATGGTCCGAATTTCAATGTTAGAATATGGAACATGCGTGAAATTTTTCGATCTTTTCGAAAACATTTTTTTATTTTTTTTTTCAATCAAGTCGAACATTTCAAAAGGGCCAATATTTCGGTTCAATCTCACGTACGCCTTTTTTATGAAAGGTCTTTGGATAATTGATCTGTAAATGTTTGATGGTAGGTGATGGAAAATTAAAATATTCCATTTTCAATGAGCTCAGAGAATTTCCAACACATTTTAAGTCAGTTCACCATGGCCATCCGAACGTGGAACGTTCATGACAGCTTTCGGCCAACGGAGATCCTCTTCAAACTGGTGGGGCTCTTGCCCGTGTTCTGGAGTGACTCCCACAAGTATATAAAGCTGCCTGAAATAAATCAACTACCACCACCACCCACAAGTATAACCACAAGCATCGGTTCTTGAATGGGGTGAATTTCCTCGCGAATATCACCAAATGTTTGGTGATATCGTACCTAACCCAGACGTTGGGTAGGAAAAAGTTTGAGGATTCCAACTTTGCCCGGTCCAATGTTTTTACCAAAATGGTTGTAATTGCTACGCCGCTGGCATACATCACCTTGGGGTTTGCCCTGGCAAAACAAATGAAGCAAATATTTCAGAAACTGAATAAAGTCGATCTTGAGGTGGTTTGTGGAATTTTTGTACAATTTTTTCTGGACTTTAAATTCTGTTATGTTTCAGATGAACTCGATGTCCGTTGGGGTCCTGAACTATCGAAGACACAGGCTGACCATCATGGTCGTTACTGCGTTGCATTCGAGTTTGTACTGCACCATGATTAGTGTGCACTTTTCGATACGAACAGTGCCAATCGCCACCATCATCTCCACGGTACGGTACGAGATATACCTGGCGGTGTTTGGTGTGGGCAGTGCTGCCATCATGTGGCTTGTTTGGTTGCGTTTTCACAGGTTGGGGAAAATTGTCAGGTAATTGAAATGTCTTTCTAGTGATAAATATTCAGACATAATTCATAAGAGAAGTTGTCGAGGTCATCTTTCAATATTTGATTAGCAATAACTGGAGAACTGTGCAAATGCAGCCTTAACCCATGTCACATTTAGTTGCAATTGCACCATGGCCCGTCGGGCGTGGAATATCCACGATACCTTTCGACCTCTGGAAATACTTTTCAAAATAGCTGGATTTTTGCCTCTATTTTGGCCTGATTTCCAGAAGTGCCACTGCAAGTATCGCGTATTGAACGCATTAAATTTCCTCGCAAACATAACCTGCTCCGTAGCGATGTCACACTGGAGGCTGAAAGTGAGCGCACGACACTTTGACGAGTCCAACTTTGCTCGGAGCAACTTCGTTACGGCGGTGCTGGCCTACGCCACACCCGCGGTGATTGTCACTTTTGGGTTTGTGTTGGGCGAGAAAATGAAGCAAATTTTCCGAAAACTTCACAAAATTGATCATAAGGTTGGTTTAATAACTAGATTTTTTCAACCATCTTAAAATTATTTCAATTTTGTTACAGCTAAGCTCGATGTTCTTCGGAATCTTGAGATTTCACCGGCAACGTCAAATCGTAGTGGCCGGAACCATTTTGCGGCTCAGTTGGTACTGCTGCTTGATTGGTGTTCACTTTTACATTAAACCTGCCCCGATTGCCACAGTTTTTCCCACCGTGCGGTACGAGATTTGTATGGAAGTGTTCGGGGCAGGCAGTGTTGCCATCCTGTGGCTCGTGTGGTTGCGGTTTAGCGTGTTGTGCAAGGTTTTAAGGTAATGTTCAAGTCGTGCTTAAAAGATATCTCATATCGGTTGAAACATCATTCAAACTGGTACTGCATCAACTTAAACACTGATCAGTAGATTAAACCGTTATGATAGGTTCTGTTGAAGCACAGTAATTACTTTAGACAATCCTCCGACAGTTCAGAATGGTTCGCTTGGTGTTCAACATCCACGACACCTACCGTCCGGTTGACTTTTATCTCAAGATCATCGGTTTTGTACCACCATTTGAAGGCGAAAAACTCACCCTAAGCCGAAGGGTGCTCAACGGGACGCATCTTGTCCTTAACGTGCTTCAGTGTATACTGGTTACATTCGTGATTCAAAGTGACTACCAACAACTGGTCGTGAAGGGGATTAATTTCGGCAACTTTTTGGGCAACAATTATATCCTGAGAATGATTCCATTTTTGGTGCCACTAACAGCCATAGTGGCTGGTTTTGCTCAAGCTGAACGAGCCAGGTGCATACTTCGGCAGCTCAATGAAGCAGACTACAAGGTTTGAAGTGGATTAAAGTGAATTTCCAACCAACAGAAAATGTCCCATTGCAGCTGCGCATGATATGCTGTTCAAACTTTAACTTCGCAAGCCATCAAAGAACCATCTTGAAGTTTCTAGTCTACCTCATAACATTCTCGATCTGTATGTCTCTCGTGCATCAACTGGTGCTGTCCGGAGCTACCCTTTCCGCGTGGTGTCTACTGCGATACCTTCTCTACCTTGTCGGTATATCATGCCAATCCATGACAAGTGGTTGGCTGGTAATGATCCGCTTCCGGAGGCTTGCCGATGCATTAAGGTGAGAATCGCAACGCCAAACATCTACACCAGTGTGCGTCCCTTAGAACTGTTTCTCAAGTTTAACGGTTTCATACCACTCTGGAGTGATCACCCCACGTTACTTCAGCGAACATTCAGCATCGCGTACTGCTTGTTCAACATTGCCACGTCTTTGTTAGTAACTCGTTCACTTTACGATGCATACGAACCTCCCGTTATATATCCAGACTTGAATGACTCCTTGAGTAGAGTCTTCTATATTGCAGCAGTTCCTGCAACTGTGCCACTATTCTCTATGATTTTTTGTGTGGCAACAAATAAGCAGTTTAGGCGAGTGTTGGATGAACTTCACGCCTGTGATTCCAAGGTTTCCCATAATCTCATGTAGGAGCTATACCGAATACCTAATGTTTTGAATGACTTGAAATAGGAACCGAACAAAACAATTTCACAGAACACCGATTTCCAAATTTATTGTTTTTTCCTAGTTGGCGGTAGTAAAATGTAAAAGTTGAACTGTTTAGCTCAAGTATCAATAAGTAAAATTTTTATTTTTATTATTTTAGCGGTGCATTTCTTTATTCTTGATTGCAAAAAATGTTTAAAGCAATGCGCCAAAAATGAAATCGAGATTTATCCAATAAATGTACGACTTGTGCTGAAAAAATAAACTTTTATTACATAAAACATTAAATTCAAAATTGATCTAAAATTTTACATTGCCTGGTGTCATTTTATTTGATGTTTATTTTTTGTTTTTTGTTGTGCTTTGGATTACAAATGAACTACAATGTGATTCAAATTAAATAAGTCTTTTATAAAAATATTTCTTTTATTATATTACATGACCAGACAAGCTTGGAAAATTCCTTTACAAATATCTCTAAAAGATCTAGATCTTGATCTTTTAAATAAAAGACTTATTTAATTTGAATCACATTGTAATTCATTTATAATCCAAAGCACAACAAAAACAAAAAAACCCGATTTAATCCCACCTGGGGTGAGACAGAGCCTTTCTTACTAAAGAATATAACAGAAAGTCTTATGATGAAAGCAAAGTATTATAAATGATATGATTTCCAAAAGAAATAAAAACCGCAATTTTCACCAAAAGAAAATATTCAATCGTACAATATGCTTGTACGTTTGTAATCAAACAAGCGATTATGCCAAACGCGATCATAGCAAGCTTCCCATGCGCCAGTGACAATGCACACCGCGGTTTTGGTTTTTTAGCTTCGGTGAAACGCGTGTGCCGCACGGTGCAGGGAAGCTAGCCTAAGAAGCTTCTAAGAAAGTGACAGAGTCAGAGATAGCTATTTTCAACAACCGCACCACTACACACTCAATCGCGAGAACCTTAGGTAGAAAGCCATTGGCGTCGCCAGCATTGAAAACTTTGAAAACGATATAAACGATGAAAGCTTGGAAAGCTCCTATTGGAATCCAATGAACCCTGTTAGATAAACTTACGACAAATGAAGTCTACATTTAGGCGTTTTTAGGAGCGCACGGGAAACAAATTGATTGTAGCCGGATGAATGTCCTATGTCACAAAAGTTTTTGAATAAACATTGGACAGAAATGCAAAAACGGACAGGGCAAAAGAAACCGAAAAGCAACGATATCTTACATGTTGTAGAAAACATCGGTAGACAAGCTACTACAAACGAGTATAAGTCGAGCCAGCAAATATATGCGCCAGCATTCTCGCGCCAGTATTCGAAGCTCAACTTGACAACTTGTCGACTTGGCGACGAAGCGTCGAAAATCGATGCAGTGTGATTTTTTGACGATTTTTCCGATTAAAATTCACGCTCGACATATTTACGAAGATGGAAATGACGTACTGGCTTAAAGTAAAACCTATACCTTTCTTTAGTAAGAAAGGCAAAAAGTAAATCGTTCTAAAAATTGATCGGGATTGCCGATCGATGTCGAATTTGTTTCAGATGCTCACTCATGGTCTGTACTATGAATGTAGCAAGAAATTTTGAATAAAATCAGAAATGAAAAATGTTGGCGAAGGTCACCAGGTGGGCTTTTACCTTTTTTAGGGATTTTTTTTCTTTTGGTAGGTTAATCAAACGGCTCTAACTCCAGAACCAGATTATGGATCTGGA
>NC_068939.1:152210377-152314373 GCF_016801865.2 Culex pipiens pallens | reverse complement strand
CCAATTCCTAAATCTCAAACATGAAATCCTTATTTTGAAGCCTTACTTTTAATTGCTTATTTCGAATCCTAATCCAGAATCCAAAATACACAATCGTAAATATTAGACCTAAATTCTAAATCCTAGTTCCTAAATCTAAAATCTCAAATCATTGATCCCTAAAACCAAGATAGTTGGTTCTAAACCTTAGATCTAGATCCAAAATAATAGTTCCTATATCCTAGATCCAAGTTTCTATACTCTTGATTGTAATTCTTAACTCAAGTCATAGCGTAAAGTAGTTGCCCTAGTACCAACCTGTGCTTACTAACATTCCTGTCCCTTAAAATCGAGATCTACAAACTGACTTGGCGGGCGCCGTTCGTGGCCAATGATAGTCGAAGCTTATGATCAGTAGTGCTGAAAGGATATCATGGTTCTGTTCAGCAACGGAGAGGCAATCAAGGGTTGTCTCTCATGCTCATGCTCTTGATTCAAGATCCTGAATTCAAGGTCCTTAAAAAAAATCAAATTCAAATTATTCGCTCTACAGCATTGCCTTGGCGTTCTCGATTGCGAGATTCCTACTCGAAACTAGGTGTTCGAAGGCTTGATTGTTGAGGCAATTGCAAACCTCTTTTTACACCTTAGCTTCCATCCACCCCGGGATTCGAACTGACGACCTTTGGATTGTTAGTCCAACTACCTACCAGCGACTCCACCGAGGCAGGACCCAGGGAGACGATTCCTACACCTGTACTGAGCTAACGACCTAGCCTCTAGGTTAGTCCGGGGCCAACATTTACTTCCCGTCCAACGGAAGGCGTGATCAGACAAATCTCGTCTCGACAAATGTCACCGGGACCGTCTGGGAGAGAGGCAATCACGCTTACCCCTACACCACGGTTCCCGGTTCAAGGTCCTCTGAAATCCAAATCCTAAATTGGAAATCCAAACTCTAGATTCCACTTTCCTCCAAAATCCAAAATATAAAAAATCCCACATTCCAAATAATAAATTCAAAAGCAAAGATCAATAATAAATGTTCACAAATGTGATAATTTAAAATCTTGGATCTCAAAATTCTAGATCCTGGTTCCACGATTCAGGATCCAAGATCCTAGATCCTAGATCCTAGATCCTAGATCCTAGATCCTAGATCCTAGATCCTAGATCCTAGATCCTAGATCATAGACCTGTTAAGATAATATCTTAATTCTTAATCATAGAACTTATAACTTGTGCTAAATCTCATATTCTTCATCGTGAATCGATAGATCATAGATCTTGGATCCTTAGTCCGTAATTATAAATCCCAAATTCTTCACCTAAATGCAATTGATCTTAGTTCATACATTCTTTATCTAAGATAATCGATTTTAAATAATAAATTTGTTGATCTCAAATCCTAGATCCTCATTCTAAGCAATTCTCTGCGACTTTGGCCTCCTCTCCTTCAAAATCGGCCCGAAGTTCAGGGGGCAAAAAAATAAATATTTTTTCAAGAAACTTTACAATTTCAATGAAAATAAAGTGCAACCTGCTGAAACCAATTTAAAATGCATTCCCCTATTTTAAGAACATTTTTCATTCTTTGACTCTTTGGCTTTTTGAAAAAAATGATGTGCAGTACCGCAAAAACTTTTTTTTTGCTTAAACTTTTATATTCTTCAAATCGTACAATTTTTGAAAACTAATGATTGAAAAACAAAAGCACTCTTGCAAAATGTATTTAAAAAAAACTTTTTTCAAACGAATGTTTAAAATATGGATTCATATTTATTTTTTTTATTATTTTTTTAAATTATCATCGTTATTAAAAAAAAGACATTTAATTATTAATAAAACTCAAAACGGTGAACGATACAAAAATTCATGTCAAATACTTTTCGATTTTGATTTCGAATTTCGAAATTTCGGATTATGACCAACCTGTACAATTGCTCAAAAAATTCCTTTTTCACCAAAGTTTTTTTTTTAAAAACAAAGGTCCAATAAACATATGAAAGACAATAGCTTATCGGACCTTTAAAAAGAAACTCTAGATATTCGAAATTGAGTCTTTAAAAAAAATCATTTTGTGTCGTTTTGTGTAAAAAGTTGATTAAGATATTTGGGAAATTTTGAGCCTAGAATAAGTACGGAGAAATTTTTTGCCACCAAGCTATTTTTTGGAAAGTATGGAATTTTGGAAAAATATTGTTAGTTTTAAAAAGTTATTCCTGATTACAAAATTTTAAAAAATATTGTTTTTCGAACAGATCATTAAATTTCATAAATGTTTTATTTTTCAACATTTTGCTGCGATATTGGCACTAGAAAATGTGGAAATGTTTGGATGAGACTTGAAAAACTCATTTTGTTTGGTTTATTTCTCTTTTATTCGCTGTATTTCAGCAACCAGAGGTTCAATCATCAATGCTATTTTATTGAAAATTTTCTGAGCTTTTTGCAAACAATATTTTCTGGAATTCACAATCATGGACACTATTTAATAAAATCTAAAAACGGTTTTTTTCAGTAAAAAAGCAATATTAAATGGCTATATCATGAAAATTGTGCACTTTATCAAAAATCTATGAAGTGCAATCGATTGCAAATTTGAAAAAAAATTAGCAAAAATATCATTTTATAATTTGGCGGCAGAAAATTTCTCCATACGTCTTTATGGCTCACAAGTTGTAGTTTTTGTCCCTCAAATCGTATCAAAAAAATATTTTTTTTTGTGAAAAAAAGATCATTTGAAGATCGGCATATTTTTGTTTTTCCTTTTATCTATTTTTTCTGAGTAGTACTCATCAGTACCTACAACTTTGCCTAAGACAGAAAATTCCTTCAAAAGTTACTGATTTTCGAATATTTACGTACCATTTTTTGTATGAACAGTTGCAAAAATTGTATGGAGACTTGTATGGGTAAACCAATGACACAAAATGGCTTATTTGGTCATAGAAATGGGCACCACAAAGTTTGAGCCAAATAAAAAAAATACAAAAATTAAAAATTGTCGAGAAATAGGTCGATTTTGTATAGATTTGCTTAGATTTAAATATATTTATTAGCTTTTTAGTATGGACAGCTGCCAAAATTGTATGAAAACTTGTATAGACGAATGAATGTTGCAAAATGACTTCTTAGGTCCTAGAAAAATTACACGCAAAGTTTTATCCTAATGAGAAAAATACGAATATAAAATTTCAAAATAAAATTGCCCGTTCTTGGGTGAATTGCTCACTTTTTAATCCAAAATTCAAACCTAAAATCCTAATTTCATCATTTTATTTAGTTCGTTCTTTTTGAATAACTTTACCTGTAAAAGCTTCCGCCAGGCAAGCGTCTCTCAAAACTATCCAACAGTTCCAGTCCTGCCCCTAACACACCATCTACACCGCTGCTCCAGAGTCCATTATCCAACGCGGCAAACCGGGCAGTAAAGTCAGTTAATTTGGTTGAAAGTGAAATTATTACCCGGCAGAGAGGTTCGTATCTTTTTACCCGTGCCACAACCAAGACAGACTTTGAGGGGAGGAGGTTTCGAGGGGAACCTCACGTATGACGATCCGAGAACTTACACGGGGCTAGGCGGTAGTGGCTCGTGATATTGAATGTCTTGTGAGGGGGAATGGGGAACTTACTCAGCTGATGACAGCATGGAGATGGAAAAATCTATTTTTTTTTTAAGGATTGCAAGATATTTTTTGAAATGACCAAATCAACAAAAAACTTCAAACTAAAAAATAACAAAACTGATGATAATCTCAAGATAATCTCACAACGAAATTCTCACCACTGATCCTAACCTCAAATCAGCGAGCTGGAAAGGTAGACCATGATGATTTTTCTTATGCTTCTCCTCTCTCCACAGAAAAGGGGAAGAAAAAGGCAATCTCTATAGGTGGGTTTGTGGAAAATGGGAAATATGATACCTCCTGCCCCTGATTCTCAGCTGACCATCACTCGTTAGTGACACGAGAGTGAGCGCCCGGTGGTGAAAGATTCGAGACATTAGCATAACGAGATGAGGGTTAGGTGGGGTTCGAGGGATCTCGTGATTTTACTGGAACCGATCCGGAAAATGAGATTTGAGTTTGAGATTGTTGTGACTGGGGTTGGGGGGATCAGTGACAGGAAAAGTGTCGACTTGTGGAGCAGATTTGTGGTAGATTAAAAATCTTTGTGTTTCAAAGACGCAAAAAGAATCAATCAACGCTTTTTATTTCAAAATTCATCACAGTACAATTTCACATCTCGCAATTTTTGAAACTAAAAGCTTGCTCTTCACGATGATCAACGAGTGGCCATTTATCAACCATAAACCAGCAAAGAAGCCGGGGCATCCCCTCGTTTCAAGTCTCGACAATGATGTAACGATTGGAGCACCCCCCGGTCGTCCGTCATCATCTCGTGCTCGCACTAGTTGAAATGTTTGAGCTTTTCTCGTGAAGTGAGCTCGTTCGCACTCGAGTAAATGGGCCTCCTCGAGAACGAGAGATTTATTACGTACTCTGCTTTGGGTAATGCAGCAATTCTGGCAACACCACGCACGTGGATTAGCTGAGAGATCACACGTGCCGTTTGCGGGGGCGCTTGGCGGTTAAATTCTGGTGAATTAGGATAATTAAATGGGGTTCGGAACAGTTATCTGCCTGGTTAGAAATATGTTACAGCTGTTGTTGAGCCGTTTAATGGTGGGCGAACGAGCGCATTTCGAAGAAGAAACCTTGACCTTTCCCCGTAGGCGTGGGATGTCTGGTTTAGAATGTTCAATTTCTTGGAATATGTTATAGTGATTGAAAGAACGTGTATCGTTTTGTTAGAATTTATGAACATAATTGATTTATGAACATTGCTGGTTTGTTTTGATCTTTTAACCCTTTCCGATCTGGAAGAACAACAATTTTCCAAAGAATTTAAATTTTCATTTCAAAAATCATCCTTCCAAATCTAACGTTTACGCGTATAGCATTTTCTTAAGAAAGTTTAGCATTCATATCTTCAAGTTATCTCATATCTATAAAAAAAAACTCCCCCTCCTCCTTCAATCCAACTTTACGACCTAAAGCTCGCAAGTTCACAATTATCGCGAGAAAAAAAAGTGTACTGCTTCCCCATCTAAGCAATTGTCGTCGGTTTTATGAAGTTTTTATTTTTCCTCTTCATCTCGTGCTTTGCTCTTTCACCTGTCTGTTGTCACCCCCACCGACAACAGGCGACACGTGGAAGTTGACGTAACGACCGGCACGCGCTGTCAGCTGAGCGCTGGTTTGCCGAGGTAGAAGCTTTCGCGTTGCCTCAATTTCCTATTTGAAGCAGGAGGAAGTTGCGTTAGGGGAGATTGGGCAGTGCTAGAAATCTTGAATCATATACAAAATTTGATAATTTATTTTAATTTAAAGCGGTAAATCACATTTGAAAATACTTTGTTTGAATCAAATCGCATATTAGGCATCTATAAAATGCTTTTTCAAACTTTTTGGTATTTCTTGCCATTAACCAAATGATTAGAATTGCTATTTTCAACTTATTGTACAACCTTTTCCTTGTAATTGGTTGATTACTTTTTTTTAATATTTTGAGAAGAGGCAAAAACTTTCCAATAGTCATTTGGCATTTGGCGTCATTGTTTAGAACATACAAGTCTTCATACAGTTTTGGCATATATTCAAAATCTGTATGTTCAGCAAGAAATTTCGAAATCCAAAAGGCCAATCAAAATTTAACAACAAAAGTCTTGATAAAAAAAATAAAAACAGCAAAAAATTTCAAAATAAAGAAATAAACACAAAAAATTATTTTAGCATTGAAATTTGAACGAATAATTATCGAAATATTTTTGCTTGAATAAATGTATTTCTCACCAATAAAAAAATATTATTCATTTAGAATTTAAAATGTCTTCATTTTTTCATAAAATTCTTGGCCTGGTCATTCATTCATTCATTAATGGGTGTGTTAAGAACCCTTCTTAACACACCCATTAATGAATGAATGAATGATTTTCTGATCGATTTGGTGTCTTGGGCAAATTTATAGATTATGATTAGTATTTTTTTTAATAGATACACGGAAAAAATCCGATATTTGATTAACCTTTTTATCACAAAAAGTTAAATTCTCAAAATACGTTTTTCAACCCCTTCCCACCCAGAGCAAAATCGTTTTTTTTACGTTTTTCCACATTACTCGTAATTGGATCGACCAAATTAGATGAAATTTTAATGGTTTTTAGTTAATATTCTATATTAACTAATGCAGGTTGAACCAGGTTGAAAAAATGAAGCGTTACGGAGAAATTGATTTTAAAGTCAAAAATTAGTGGGGCTCTGGAATAACCATGAGCGTTAGAGGGTTAATTTTCGAGCAAAATCTGATCATTTTGGAGCAAAATCTGAAGATATGATTTTGGAAAATATCGAAAACCAGGACAAAAAAAATTATTTAAAATCATTTGTTTAAGCAGAATCACATTTGTAATCGAAATGTACTGCAAACCTGATTTTTTTTCAAAGAGCTGAATTTTTTTAACAATTTTCTCTCTGAGACTTTAAAAATCGGGCTGTTAGTTTCTGAGATTCAGCCTCACAAAGAATCAAATTAAAATGAAATTCTCTAAGTTTTATCTAATTATAATGTAATTTTCAACGGATAATATCTCGGAAACTATTGGTCCGATTTTTAATGTAAATAATGAAACTTTTGCGAAATAAAAATGTTTAAAAAAAATAATTTAGGCGAAACTGATTTTTGGTAAATCATCTTTTTGAAGAACTTTTGAAAAGAAAAATTTTATTAATTTTTTTTTTGACTATAAAATTATTGATAAAAAAAATATTTAATGATGCAATATTGCAATTTGCAAACAGCGAATTCATGGACATAATTTTATTCAAATAAAAAACACAAAAAAGTCTATTTGCATAATCGGAAAGCACTACTCGTGCTAAAAATTTAAATTTTCATTGAAAAAAACTTATACAATTGAATTGATTAGGAAACATTGATAAATGTTTATTTTTGATTTTTTAATCATAAAGAGCACATTGAGTTTAAATATAATGAATATTAGAAGATGTTTTGCATTTTTTTTGACAACGGCATGTTTGATGCGACGAAAAAAGCATTCAGTGATTCTTTTTGCATCATAAAATAAAAAATTGGGCCTGTAATTTGATTTTTTTATTTTAAAAATGTGTTTTTATTTTGAGCAATTCTCTACCAAAACCGGAAATGGATTTTATTTGTATTTTTTGATTTGGCTCAAACTTTGTGGGGGCCTTCCCTATGACCAAAGAAGCCATTTTGCATCATTAGTTTGTCCATATAAATTTCCATACAAATTTGGCAGCTGTTCATACAAAAATGCAGGGCTGTGGAGTCGGAGTCGGAGTCGGAGCCGGAGTCGGTGGAGTCGGGTCTTTTTGGGGACCTGGAGTCGGAGTCGGAGTCGGAGTCGTCAAAACTCGAACAGCTGGAGTCGGAGTCGGAGCCGGAGTCGGCTAAATTTTAAGAGCTGGAGTCGGAGTCGGAGTCGGAGCCGAAGATTTCTGATAACCCGGAGTCGGAGTCGGAGCCGGAGTTATCTTAAATTTAACAAAAAATATGTTTTTTTATTATTCAGTATTTCCTATAGAACAGCTTAATTTACAAAACATCTTATATTTTTAATTGATTTATCAGATCAGTTTTTGAAACTTTTTATTGTGATTGAAAAGCTCTAATTGTGTTATTACACTATAATCACTAAATGATAACCTCTTACCCAAGTATGTAGTATCATAATTTAAAAAATAATAAAAAATATTGGTTATGTAGTCAGACATATCTCATTGATTCTTGAATGCTTCCTTTTTCCTATTTTTATGTGCCTTTTCAATTCAAATTTGACCAAATTTCATCCAGTTATTTCTGAAAAAAGTACACACACAGTCATCTTTTACCCCGATAGCATATGTCTTGGAAGTTTTAAGTTAAATCATTTTTTAGGAAAAAATTACGAGGTACATAAAAAGATTAAAAATAGTAATCACTGTTTTTGCAAATCGAAAAAAGTCACTGACAGTTTAACTTTTGTAACAAATAATCAACGATAATAACAATCTCTTACTTGGAACTCAACATGCGCATTTTGTTTATAACTGAGTACAAGAAAATCAAAGTGTTGCATTTAAAATAATTGAAACTAACAAAAAATATCAAAACATGTTGCAACAAATTTTTAAATATTCATTGATTGTTGATGTTGATTTTTGGTAAACTATTTTGATATCGTTGCAAATTATCGTTGAACAAATCTCAAGAATTCAGTACAAAAATGAACTAATAAAAAAATTTGTAGAACAAAATATAGGATTTTAATTTATTTTTTCAAATATTATAAAAAAACACAAAATCAAAATATTATCAACTGGTACGAATTTTCTCATACTGTTTGTCCCACGCCAATATGACGGAAGGTGATAATCATTGCATATCAATGTACCTTAAAAAAATGAAATATTTGTGACCTAGAAAATATTTTACTTGTGGATATTTGTTTTTTATTATATTTTAAGTTTTTTCATATAGTTTGATGGAGGCGCAAGATCATTCATAAAGCTTCGTTTTAGGTGAAGATTTTAGAAGTATCGTGCGCCTCCTTTTTAAAGCATACAATTTTAAAATTAAAATAAATTAAAAATTTCCAGGGTAAAATATTTTCCTTGTCACAGATATTTGAAAAGGACATTGTTTCGATACATTGATTTGCAATAATAATCTCCTTCAGCTATGGCGTGATGTCCATGTACGTCTTAAAAAAAAACAAAAAAAAAATGTTTCGTTTAAAATTGTCATTTAAAAACAAGGTGCCTGTCACTGTGCTATTTACAAATGTCAGCCTGAATGTGAGCAAATTGAATTTTAATGTTTAATAGATCATTAAGGCCAGGTTTCTTTTAGTGATTCATTTAAAAATAACAATTTAATATTTAAATTTATTAGCCTTGAACAAAAATATTTTCAAATTTGAGGTTAAGTAAATAAATCCAAATTTACTTACAAAACTGTTCTTCTCAAAATGCCTCTAAAACTGAAGATATTTTTTGATTTCTGCTTCCATAACGTATAAAACTTGTAACCTAGAAACTTTTTTTCCGTTTATTTTCTTTACTTTACTTTTACTTAACTTATTTTTCTTGAGAAAAACATGACGCTTAGAGAGTATTTAAATAATCCTTTTATCAATGTTTTAAAAATAATTAACTAATAATAGTTAACTAACTTTTGAAACATTTAACAATATGTGGAGTCGGAGTCGGAGTCGGAGCCAACCATTTGTTGAAAGCTGGAGTCGGAGTTGGAGTCGGAGTCGGCTAGAGTTGGTAGGCCGGAGTCGGAGTCGGAGTCGGAGCCAACCATTTGTTGAAAGCCGGAGCCGGAGTCGGAGTCGGAGTCGGCTAATCTGAGAAAGCCGGAGTCGGAGTCGGAGTCGGAGTCGTTTGAAATATGACCCGACTCCGCAGCCCTGCAAAAATGGTACGTAAATATTCGAAAATCTGTAACTTTTGAAGGAATTTTTTGATCAATTTGGTGTCTTCGGCAAAGTTGTAGGTATTGTTAAGGACTATTTAGAAAAAAATAGGTACACGGAAAAAAAAATTTCCCGATTTTTTTATTAACTTTTTTTTCACAAAAATTCAAATTCCCAAAATACGTATTTTTTGATTTTCGAGATTTTTTGATATGTTTTAGGGGACAAAAATCCGCAACTTTTGAGCTATAGAGAAACATGGTCAAAAAATCTGCCGCCGAGTTATGATTTTTTGAAAAACTGGTGATTTTTGGAAAAATCGAAATTTCATACATAAATTTTTTTTGACCTCATTTTTTTATGCAAAATTGAATTTGCAATCGAAAATTACTTTACAGATTTTTTGATAAAGGGCCCCGTTTTCAAGATATAGCCACCGAAAGTTTGATTTCAGTGAAATATTTGCAGTTTTTCGATTTTTAAAAATAGTGACCATGAGTGACCATCTCTAAAAATATTTTTTTTTGAAAAGTTCAGAAAATTTGCTATAAAATTGTCTATGGGACATCGCAGATTGGACCTCTGGATGTTGAGATACAGCGGCTTAAAGAAAAAGAAACACGAAAATTGAAGTTTTCTAAGTCTCACCCAAACAGCCCACGATTTTCTAATGACGATATCTCAGCAATTAATGGTTCAATTTTCAATGTTAATACATGAAACATTCGTAAAATTTTCCGATCTTTTCGAAAAAAATATTTTGAAAATTTGTAAATCAAGACTAACATTTCAAATGGGCATAATATTCAATGTTTGGCCCTTTTAAAATGTTAGTCTTGATTTAATTTTTTTCAAAATATTTTTTTCGAAAAGATCGGAAAATTTCAACAATGTTTCATGTATTAACATTGAAAATTGAACCATTAGTTGCTGAGATATCGTCATTAGAAAATCGTGGGCTGTTTGGGTGAGACTTAGAAAACTTCAATTTTCGTGTTTCTTTTTCTTTAAGCCGCTGTATCTCAACATCCAGAGGTCCAATCTGCGATGTCCCATAGACAATTTTATAGCAAATTTTCTGAACTTTTCAAAAAAAATATTTTTAGAGATGGTCACTCATGGTCACTATTTTTAAAAATCGAAAAACTGCAAATATTTCGCTGAAATCAAACTTTCGGTGGCTATATCTTGAAAACGGGGCCCTTTATCAAAAAATCTGTAAAGTAATTTTCGATTGCAAATTCAATTTTGCATAAAAAAATGAGGTCAAAAAAATTTTATGTATGAAATTTCGATTTTTTCCAAAAATCACCAGTTTTTCAAAAAATCATAACTCGGCGGCAGATTTTTTGACCATGTTTCTCTATAGCTCAAAAGTTGCGGATTTTTGTCCCCTAAAACATATCAAAAAATCTCGAAAATCAAAAAATACGTATTTTGGGAATTTGAATTTTTGTGAAAAAAAAGTTAATAAAAAAATCGGGAAATTTTTTTTTCCGTGTACCTATTTTTTTCTAAATAGTCCTTAACAATACCTACAACTTTGCCGAAGACACCAAATTGATCAAAAAATTCCTTCAAAAGTTACAGATTTTCGAATATTTACGTACCATTTTTGTATGAACAGCTGCCAAATTTGTATGGAAATTTATATGGACAAACTAATGATGCAAAATGGCTTCTTTGGTCATAGGGAAGGCCCCCACAAAGTTTGAGCCAAATCAAAAAATACAAAAAATAAAAATGGTCGAAATCGGCCGGTTTTGTAGAGAATTGCTCTTTTTCTTTTTAAATCCAATTGTTGTTCTCCTGCTGTTTTTTGAGCACAAATCGTTTAAAAAACAAATTTTAAACATACACTTTCTCTCTGTTTAATGCCTAAATGTTAAAAGATAAATAAGTTTTGCGGCGAAAAAGTCAAATTCAAAGCTTTTAAATATATTGAGGTGATAAGTATCAAAGGCAAAACTTGAACAAACTAATGCTTTTCAGGCCAAGATTTAATTTTCATTTCATTTGAATTTGTTAACGTATGATACTAATACTTAATAAAAATATAAAAATAATAACGGAATTATTCACTTCTATTTCCATCAGTTTAATCATTTTTTCTCAAACTTCAAAAGATTGTTTTTTAAATTGTTTTTAAAGAAACAAGCAAAATACTTTACTTAGAATATAACTCAAATCCTTAGATTTTTTTATAAGTTTCACCAAGTAATTTTTTAAGGAAAAAATCAAGAGAGAAAAAAACTTGATTTCTCTTTTTTTGTAATTTTTCCTTGATTAAGGTTTTGAATGTTGTTTTTTTATAAGGTTGTAACATCATTTCCAATCTGAATCTTGATTTGATTTTTTGATTGATTTGCTGTCTTCTTAGGATATTAAAAAGTAAATTTCATCACATTTCTTGATATTCAAAAATAGAGTAAAAAATATATATATTTTCGTGTTTTTTCGATGTTTTTTGATCAACGAAAATTGGCATAATTTGTGCCAGAGTTAAGTGAGTGATTGAGGGAAATTTCAAAATATGGTAATATTAAATTTATTGACTTGAACTTTCAAAAATAAAGTAACAATTAAGTTGAGGTGATTTTTGTAAAGTTTTAAAAATATGGAAATGAAAAATATACAATTAATTTGATTAATTTTTCTTTTTGTAAAATTGATTGTTTGAAATTCAATGGGCATATTTAGGCTATTTCTTTTAATGTTATATTTTCTGCATTTCCAAATTACTTTTTGTATAAATGGCATTCTGCATGTTTTTTTTAAATGTTATATTGTTTTTTGCGCAATTTACAGATTCTTAAGGAATTTATTTTGCGAAAAAAGAAGATTAACCTTCGTATCAATTTTTCAACTGACGATGTCTTGGTTACTGTTGTGAAAGGTACAATACATCAAAAAATCTTAAACAAAACATATTATTTAAAATAATAGCCTAAGATTTGAAAACATCCGATATCAGATCAAAGATCAGATCAATTCCGTGTAACTATCTATTACCGAACGGTCCTGTCACACTTTTTTTAATTTTTAAACTGTGTGATATCAAACATTCTGGAAACACTTCAATTTGATTTAGTTTGTTTATTTGCCTGAAATTTATTGATAATTATTATTACCCAATTTTCTTTTTCATGATTGCACTAACCATTGAAAAGATGATTTTAAAAAGTCATTGCTTTCAACAAAAAAAGGAATTTTCCGAATGATTTCTAAGATACAATTTTTTTATTATGTTAATTGACCAAGTAATACCTTGTTTTAAAGGGTTTGTGTAAGGGTACAGTTTTAAAATATTTGTATTTTAGTTAAAAGTGTTGTTGCGAAAAAAAAAAAATGTACCGATGTGCTAAATTATTACTTTAATTAAAAGATTATCGAAAGTGAAAAAAAAGCTTATTAAAAATTACAAATTGTCTATCCCAAAATACTTAAAGAACTCAAAATTGTCACCTCCCCCCTAAACTCACCTAAATGCTCAACTTTACCCGCATCTCCCCGAACTCAACTTGCAGATTATGATACAACTCAAACTTTTTTCTCTGTTCTGTTCGAGCTCACTTTTCACCAAGTTCAAAACTCAACCACGCTTTTTTTTGTATTCCTCCCAACTCTTTTTTTCTCTTCTTTCCCAACTATCGTGAAGCGCTCGCGTCGCCCGGTGATGAAATTTGTTGCTTAATTATGGAGATTGTCTCTTTTCGGTGAAGTTTGCGTGAAGTTGGTTCGCGAGCGCGCCACTAGTTGGATTATAATTACTAACCCTCTCGAAAGGGGGGAGCTGCTGCCAGTTGCTGCCAGTATCTGCGATCTTCTGACTTGGGTAAAGTGTTGGCGGAATGTCACTCTGGGCTGACGTGAAAGAAGAAGCGGTGGTGTGACGATGTCATGATGCTAGCGAGTACAAGGGTTGAATTTTTCGGGAGGAAATTTTGCGAGATTGAAATTAATGAAGTACTTTGAGAAGCGAGCTTTGATGTCCTGTTTAAACTGGAGCGATAGTAAGTTCTGTGGAGTTTTAGGGTTTTGGGACACTTTTGCCACAATTTTTATATAATCAAAATTAAATTCAACATATCTTCAAATCTCCTCACAATAATAAACTTTTCCATCGCTCCACGCAGTATATTAAAAATTCCTCCCTCAATAAACACTTCGAATTTTTCTACTTATGCAAATGTTTATGCTCGCACGCCTAATAAGCTTATCGAAAATAAAGTGGATTCGCGGAAATGAAAAAAAAACGTCTACAACAGTCAAGTCAAAACTGTAGTCACGAAGACCGGGGGAAAGCTTCTTCACTCCGTACCGATTGCAATCGAGAACGATTCCTCGAAGAGCTGCCGGATGTTTCCTATAACGCACTTGAAGTGGGAAATTTCATGAAGCTGCTCTTCTTCCTGACTTTGACGCTGTCGATCGTAAAGGTAGGAAGCTTGAGTGTAGCTTTTTAGTACTTGGAAATGAAAATCAATTTTCCTGTTTCACTGTGCCGTCATGCTGTGAATCAAGATGGAAGTCAAGAGAAATATTAATCCTCTCTCTTCGATGGAAATCAGTTCAAAGTCAAGTTAAAAATAATGCGAGAAAAAAGGAGGACATATAATCAGCATTATTTTGGAGTTTTAAAGAACTTTTTTGAATAAATAAAACTGAAAATTAAATGAACTTCAAAATTAAAAAGTGGGTTAAACAATATAGACAGTAAGCTCAAGCTAAAACACATTATTTCTGTTTTTTTTTTGAGTTATTGGATTGGATTCGTGTCTCTACCTAAATAAAACTGAAAACAGAGTCGGAGATGCTAAAAATTTTAGCAACTGTTTAGTGAAAAAATGCTCTTTAAAAGGTACTATTTTGAACAGGACCGGTCGTAAAAGATAGGTATGAGCAATTCTCTACTAAATCGGTCTTTTTTCTTCAATTTTAATTTTTGTATTTTTTAATCCGGCTGAAACTTTTTTGGTGCCTTCGGTATGCCCAAAGAAGCCATTTTGCATCATTAGTTTGTCCATATAATTTTTCATACAAATTTGGCAGCTGTCCATACAAAAATGATGTATGAAAATTCAAAAATCTGTATCTTTTGAAGGAATTTTTTGATCGATTTGGTGTCTTCGGCGAAGTTGTAGGTATGGATACGGACTACACTGGAAAAAAATGATACACGGTAAAAAAAATTTGTTGATTTTTTTATTTAACTTTTTATCACTAAAACTTGATTTGCAAAAAAACACTATTTTTATTTTTTTTATATGTTTTAGAGGACATAAAATGCCAACTTTTCAGAAATTTTCAGGTTGTGCAAAAAATCATTGACCAAGTTATGAATTTTTTAATCAATACTATTTTTTTCAAAAAATTGACATATTGGTCGCAAAATTTTTTCAACTTCATTTTTCGATGTTAAATCAAATTTGCTATCAAAAAGTCCTTTAGTGAAATTTTGATAAAGAGCACCGTTTTCAAGTTAAATCCATTTTTAGGTGACTTTTTTGAAAATAGTCGCAGTTTATCATTTTTTTTATTAGTGCACATGTTTGCCCACCTTTGGAAAAAATATTTTTGAAAAGCTGAGAAAATTCTCTATATTTTGCTTCTTCGGACTTTGTTGATACGACCTTAAGTTGCTGAGATATTGCAATGCAAAGGTTTAAAAACAGGAAAATTGATGTTTTCTAAGTCTCACCCAAACAGCCCACCATTTTTCAATGTCGATATCTCAGCAACTAATGGTCCGATTTTCAATGTTAAAATATGAAACATTTGTAAAATTTTCCGATCTTTTCGAAAACAATATTTTCAAAATTTTTAAACCAAGACTAACATTTTAAAAGGGCGTAATATTGAATGTTTGGCCCTTTTGAAATGTTAGTCTTGCTTTGAAAATTTTGAAAATATTGTTTTCGAAAAGATTGGAAAATTTCACAAATGTTTAATATATTAACATTGAAAATCGGACCATTAGTTGCTGAGATATCGACATTGAAAAATGGTGGGCTGTTTGGGTGAGACTTAGAAAACATCAATTTTCCTGTTTTTAAACCTTTGCATTGCAATATCTCAGCAACTAAAGGTCGTATCAACAAAGTCCAAAGAAGCAAAATATAGAGAATTTTCTCAGTTTTTCAAAAATATTTTTTTCAAAAGTGGGCAAACATGTGCACTAATTAAAAAAAATGAAAAACTGCGACTATTTTCAAAAAAGTCACCTAAAAATGGATTTAACTTGAAAACGGTGCACTTTATCAAAATTTCACTAAAGTACTTTTTGATTGCAAATTTGATTTTACATCGAAAAATGAAGTTGAAAAAATTTTGCGACCAATATTTCGATTTTTTGAAAAAAATAGTATTGATTAAAAAATTCATAACTCGGTCAATGATTTTTTGCACAACCTGGAAATTTCTGAAAAGTTGACATTTTATGTCCTCTAAAACATATCAAAAAAAAAAAAAAAAAATAAAAATAGTGTTTTTTTGTAAATCAAGTTTTAGTGATAAAAAGTTAAATAAAAAAATCAATATATTTTTTTTTTCGTGTATCATTTTTTCCAGTGTAGTCCGTATCCATACCTACAACTTTGCCGAAGACACCAAATCGATCAAAAAATTCCTTCAAAAGATACAGATTTTTGAATTTTTATACATCATTTTTGTATGGACAGCTGCCAAATTTGAATGGAAAATTATATGGACAAACTAATGATGCAAAATGGCTTCTTTGGGCATACCGAAGGCACCAAAAAAGTTTCAGTCGGATTAAAAAATACAAAAAAAAAATCGAATGACCGAAATCCTAGAGAACTGCTCGTATACGGAAATGATATGAACTGATTCTGGATATTTTCAAATGATGGGCTTTAATTCGAAATAATATGTTTTGTAAAGAGTTTTTAGATATTCAAAAAATGGAGACTGGCACTCAGTAAATCTCTTTTTAACTCAAAATATATTCCTTAAGAATCTGTAAAATGCACAGAAAACAACTCAACATAAAAAAAAATACAAAATGCAATTTACTCAAAAAAATCAACTTTAAAAAAAAACTAATATCCATTTATTTTCAAAAACCATTATTTTCTATTGATATTTTTAATTTTTTTTCCAAAAATCACCTCTTTAACTCCAATTCAAAAGATGCCAGTTTTTGTTCCTAAGAAAGTATCGAAAAATTACGAAAGTTGAATTATTATTTTATTTTTGGGAATTCGAGCTTAGAAATAAAAATTGTTTTTTTGCAATTCCGTAGTGAAACTACTTACTTTTCCTGTCATTCTTGAACGACGAAATAGCCTACTTTTCTGTACCAAAAATAACAGAATCGAATAGCAACACTTTTCAAAATAAATGCTGAAAAGTTCTACTGCTGAAATGTGTGCTGAAAAGTTGAACTGTTCAGAACTTGTTTCCACATTTCCACATTTTTTTTGATTCAAGCGATTTCTTGACAAAATACATGAAAATTTTACTTTAAATTGCACTCAATGAGTGTTTTCAGAATTGCAAAAAATGTCGTATGGAACCCGTTGCAAAACTGATTTTTTCAGCACTAGTCGTATTTATCCAACGAGGTTTGCCAACTCGTGCTGAAAAAATCCTCTTTTTGCAACTTGTTGCATAAACTACTATTTAATATCGTCAAAAGACACCAAATCAATCAAAAAGTCAAATTATAATTTAGTTTTGAAAACCCCATAATTAAAACAAAGTTAAAAACCTTGACAAAAAAAAATTAATTAGGCCGTTGCAAATATTTTCTTAGTTTATGTCGCCCTCTTCAAAATTGGTCCGAATATTTTTTTCAAAAAACTTCGTAATTTTAATGGAAATAGAAGTCTAACCAAATGAAAAATTCTTCAGTGCTTGGATATTTTGAAAACTAATGATTGCAAAACAACTGGGCGTGGGCAGGTGTAAAATGCATTTAAAAACCCTTTTTATTGCTTTTGCTTTTTGAGTTTGGGACTTTTTAGAAAAAAAATAGGTAAACGGAAAAAATACTGGGTTTTTATTAAGCATTTAAACACTTAAAATTAAATTCCCAAAATACGTTTTAATTTTTATTTTCAACATTTTCTAAGGAGACTGTAAAGGCATCTTTTGCTTGATCTTTTGCGCTAGAATTCAGAGTAGTACAACATCTGGTACCGAAGCCATAATTTTTCGAAAAAAAAAGTTTTCATAAAGAAAAAGATCTATAATATTTTTAAACAGAATTTTAAAATTCATTTGTATCTGTAAAATTAAATTTTCTATTTCAAATAACCGAACGCAATTTCATAAAGGCCACAATTATCAAGTTTTAAAAATGTTTAAGTGACTTTTTTTAAGTTTATTGAAAAACTGAAAAGCTCTATAATTGAGAACTAAAAAAAAATAGTTGCTATTTAAAATACTTCACGAAAGAAAAGCACTCCTGCGAGCAGTATTTTCATAATTTCTTACATTTTTTTTCTTTATTGACTTTGCGTAGAAACAGCCTTTATATGCTTAAATGTTGTTATAGTGCGTCCATCCCGTGAATTCCCGGGATTTTTCCAAAACCGGGAATTCCCCAACCCGGGAATTTTTATATTTTGTCCCGGGAATTCCCTAAGAATGTTTAAGCATTAAAATTTGTATTTGGCATATATCAGCAACAATTTGGTTTATTGAGGAAAATTGATAAAAAATTTGTTTACAGATCCGCAAAATGGCACTTTAAATATTTTCTATTCAATTTTATATATTTTTAAAAGACTGGGTATTATATTTACGTATATTTCTGAACTAAAATTTGAAAAATATCATATTTAATTATTTTTAAGAAAATCATGTCATGTAAAACAGAATAACTTATTAAGTTTAAATCACAATGGATTAAAAAATGTGGTTCATTCGATATCCAAAGCACAGCAAAGAACAAGAAAATCATTTTTAATTTCTTTTAAGCTATCTAAAATCTGCTGTAATTCTATGATTTTAGGGTTGAAAAACAAAACAAATATAATAAAAAACTTAGACTTTTTCTCGCAGGATCCCAGGTTTTCCCGGGATTAAAAAATATTTTTCCCGTTTCCCGGGATACTCTAAACCCGGGAAAATTGGACGCCCTATGATGTTTCTATTTTCGCTTGCGATATCTAGCAAACTATTAGCTCGATCTACAAAAAAGAATGTGAAATTTATGAAAAATATCTGACAAGCAAAACATATTGTCATAAATTCATTCATATTTTGAAAATTTTAGATAGAAACATTACAGTTAAATGATTTTTAAAGAATTTTCTGTTACTTTTTGCTTCGAAATTTCAAAAACTTGGCTTCAAATTAAGAATCTTAACTAAATTCTAAGTTCAAAACATCAAATGAAAATATTACAAATAAGTTTTGTTAGATTTGAAAAAAAAAATCTTGTTACTTTATACCAGGCCTGCCCAACCTCCAGCCCACGACAGGCTTTCAAAATAGTTCTATGTTCTAAATTCGAACATTTTTTTTAGAAACTTCATTTATATTGTTCTTTAAATAAATGAGTAAACACAAAAAACGTTTTTTTAGGGCAACTTTTCAGTGATAAAGTTTTGTTCGAAAAAAAGCTTAAAAACGCAAATTAATCATGCTGAAAAAAATTCTGTTAATGATTTTAAAATATAAAAAATTGTTGAAAAAGTGTGTCAAAAAATTTGGGAATGATTTTTTTTATAAACTTCAATAGTTAAAAAATAAAGAATAAAGAATTGAAAACTATTCAATTAATTTTGTACTACACTTTCTAATGTTGTGTGTGTATGAAACCATTTTTAAATATGTTCTAAAATATTTGAGTAATGTGTGGTTGGTACTAACAATGGTGAACGACAGCTATAAAGTTTTTTTAAGCTTTTAACTATTCTTCAAGACATAGTCCAAGATTTGCGTGGATTGGATTCAAAGCAATACAATTTAGTTCATTTTAAAAAAATCATACATTTTTCAAAAAAATCATCGATATTTCAAATACACTCATGTAAAAAAATTCAAATACAAGAACTCTCCCTTCTCGATTCAGCGCACTAAATCAGTGCTGATTTACCGCGCTGAACCGACTCTAAAGTGGCTACGATGCAGGAATCTTGTAAAGACCTCCCAGGAGTATTGTGGCCGCAAAGCGTTCTCCACGCTCTGCGCGGCAAAAGATTTATGCGTTGCAGTATAGTGCTTTTTGACGGTTACTGCAGGCCAGAATTCCACCAGTATTGCGTTCTTGGGAGACATTATAAGCGCCCACAAAGTGGCTTGTTTTAATTAAAAGTTTGCTGAGAGGGGTTTTCAGTCGTGCTCGGGTGGTGCATAAATTTGGAGGGTGACGACTAATTTGGGTGCGTTTTTTTGGTTACACGCTTGATTTATCGGATGTAATAATTTTCTCCAAATTATCAAGAAATTGAATTTATTGGCCTTATATGTGAATTCAACTGGGCCAAGTTTGATAGTTCGACTTGGCAAGTGCAGCCAAGGATGAATTCCCAGCGAAGAATTGCTCAACATCAAGATTCCTCTAGATCATCGCTTGATTCAAGTGCGTCCGTGCGCGTCCAACGCGTCTAAAAGTGAAGGGAGCTCCCGTTCTCGGACTCCGATTGGCCCTACAACGGCTTTCAGCCGATTGAGACGTTCCGAGATCATCATCATCTTTATGTTCGTGCACTTCTCGGTTGAAGTTACCGCCGCCTTGCGGCGTAAGCTTTTCTGGGCAATTACCGACGAGCCTCTAGAACTTCAGAAGTGACAAATGATGGTTTATCGCTCCGTAGTAGCAGCACCAGAGGCGGCTAATATTTCAATTAAGTGAACGGCACAACATACATGAAAGTTTCCGAGTTGATTCCAAGTTTCGGTGGGGGCAGTAAAACGTTGGCTTTTATTGGACTTTGGGGGCCAATCGAATGCTTTAAAGGGGGTCGTTAAAAATTCAATTTGGATGAGTTTTTGTCCCATCGTGCCGAGAATGGTCCCATTTGAGGAGCAGCTGAAGGCGGTTAACTGAAGGACACTTGGGAGGGGGAGGAGGTCGATTGTGTCTGGAGATCTGATGTGAGTAATTAAAGCGCGGTTTATAGCAGAACAATTCTCTGAGATTTCGGTCATTCGATTTGTTTTATAGTTTTAATTCAGCTGAAACTTTTTTGGTGCCTTCGGAATGCCCAAAGAAGGCATTTTGCATGATATATGAAAATTTAAAAAAGTATTTTTTGAAGGAATTTTTTAATCGATTTGATGTCTTCGGCAAAGTTGTAGGTATGGATAAGGACTACACTGAAACAAATTATACACGGTAAATTTTTTTTGTGATTTTTTATTTCACTTTTTGTCACTAAAACTTGCACTTGATTTGCTAAAAAAAACTGTTTTTTTATTTTTTTATTTAGGGGACATCAAATGCTTTTCAAAAATTCCCAGGTTGTGCAAAAAAAATATTGGATCAAGTTTTGATTTTTTTAATCAATATTGATTGATTTTTTCAAAAAATCAAAATATTGTTCGAAAAAATCATTTTTCGATGTGAAATCGAAATTGAAATCATAAGTACTTTAGTGAAATTTTGATAAAGTGCACCGTTTTCAAGTGATAGCCATTTTAAGTAACTTTTTTGAAAATAGTCGCCGTTTTTCATTTTTTTTAATTTTTTTTTGTTTGCCCACATTTGAAAAAAATATTTTTGAAAGCTGAGAAAATTCTCTACACTCTACATTCAATGTTAAAATATGAAACATTCGTGAAACTTTCCGATCTTTTTGAAAACAATATTTTTTTAAATCAAGACTAACATTTCAAAAGGGCGTAATATTGATTGTTTGGCCATTTTGAAATGTTAGTCTTGATTTAACAAATTAAAATATTGTTTTCAAAAAGATCGGAAAGTTTCACGAATGTTTCATATTTAAACATTGAAATCGGACAAAAAGTTGCTCAGATATCAACATTAGAAAATGGTGGGTTGTTTGGGTGCCCATGAGACTTAGAAAACATCAATTTTCCTGTTTTTAAACCTTTGCATGGCAATATCTCAGCAACTAAGGGTCGTATCAACATAGTTCAAAAAAGCAAAATGTAGAGAATTTTCTCACCATTTCAATTTTTTACCAAAAATTTTTTTTCAAGAGAAGGCAAGCATGGGTACTTTTCTAAAAAAAATGAATAACTGCAACTATTTTTTAAAAAATACCTGAAATGGCATTAACTTGAAAACGGTGCACTTTATCAAAATTTCACCAAAGTACTTATGATTTCAATTTCGATTTCACATCGAAAAATGTTTTTTTCGAACAATATTTTGATTTTTTGAAAAAAATCAGTATTGATTAAAAAATTCATAACTCGTTCAATGATGTTTTGCCCATTCTTGAAATTCCTGAAAAGTTGGCATTTGATGTCCCCTAAAACACATCAGAAATCGAAAAAAAAACTGTGTTTTTTTTTGCAAATCAAGTTTTAGTGACAAAAAGTGAAATTAAAAATCCTCAAAAACTTTTTACCGCACATAAGTTTTTTCAGTGTAGTCCTTATCCATATCCCGGGCAGACGGTAAAAACAAAATTCATGCAATTTGAATAACAAATATTTTTAAAATAACAGAAAGTGTTATGAAATTTTCTTGAAAAATCCATTTTTGCAAAAGAGTTGAATAACAGTTTATGTTATCATAATAAATTTTTTTATTGGTCTGATATTGGTTGAAAGCCAAAACAACTTTGGAATAACATTTTTTGTTATGGAAGAATACCTTCAACTGTTATTGGGATGATCGGATTAGTTGTTAAAATAACAAAAAATAATAACAAAGATTTGTTCGAAGAATAACTAAAAATGTTATAAGTCTGTTATTACAATAACAATCCAATAACAAAAAAATCATAACGACGAATAACAAATCTTGTTATAAATAACAAACAATGTTATTGGCTTAGTATTTTCAAATATCAAAAAATGTTATTCCCAAGTTATTTCCGTCTGCTCGGGATACCTACAACTTTGCCGAAGACATCAAATCGATCAAAACAATATTTCAAAAGATACAGAATTTTTAATTTTCATAAATCATTTTTGTATGGACAGCTGCCAAATTTGTATGGAAAATTATATGGACAAACTAATGATGCAAAATGGCTTCTTAAAAACATTAAAAAATTAAAAAAATAAAATAAAAAGAAAAATGACCGATTTCGTAGCGAATTTCTCAGCAGAGATACTTGTTGAACGGCGTTGGTGTCAGCAGTTCTATGGGTCATGTTGGAAATTGATACGAATAGATGGGAGAGTTCAAAGTTTACGATGTCTTTGTTGCAGATCGTTTGAAGTTGGTTGTTGCGATGACCTTGCGTCTTACCTGAAATAAGGAAGGAAAAAAAATGTTTGATTAGTTAAAGTTCAGGGGCATTTCTTGAGATTTTTTTAATTTATGTGACTTTTAAACCAAAACGAAAAGGTTCAAAACTTCAGCAGTTCATTTCAAATGATCGCAAATAACCCATGACATTGCGTTGCCTGAACCTCCTGAAGGCATTCCTTTTTTTCTCGATATGCCATAATAGCCTTCTCATGCTATAGCATTCCTACACAAAACGTGAACAGGTCGTCACCTCCCCCCACCCCTAAACAATCTCGTCGTATATGAGTGGAAGTCCCGCGGCCAATTTCCTCCCAGAGCTATCGATTCCTTCCTTCCTTCCCATCCCTTCCCTGCAGCCCAACATGGAAACCATTTAACCGCGGTGTACACGTGCGGCAACCCCCAAAACCCCGTCACGGAGCGGAGTTCGCCCCAAGACCCTGACATCACCGTGGGGGAGAAAGGCGGCTAAACATTTAAAGTCAATTTGGACGACGTAACGATTTGCGCGGCAGAAAGTAAAAGTGTGCTTTTTTTCCACTCTTCTCCTGTTGTGGTCAATCGAACCGGTCGTCGCGGACAGTTTAGAGAAGGATTAGGCGTTCGGGGGTCCTATTATATCATTAGGCGGTCCATTGTCTGACGAGATTGGCTCAAATTGCTGGCTGTTAGCAGCAGCACCTGTTTTGATCTTGATAGGATTGGCGGGGACTCGGAAATTCCGGGGTCATAAATTATCGCAGTAATGTTACGAAATGTGTCCAATTTCTTTCAAATTGAACTTTATTGATTTTAGGGAAAAAAAACAATTCCCTAAGTTTGAAGTCAACGTCCACGAATTGACCCAAAAACCAGTGGCACGTAGTGCTCTAGTAACCTTTTTTAAAACCCCACATTTTCGACAAGTTGCTCAATAGCTGAGAGACCAAGAGGGTCGTGACCATCTGCCCAAATCTACATAGCGATGACACCAAACACCAAAATTCCCCCCTAAAATCCATCACAAATGACACTTTCACGACACACAAGTGAGCTCAATTGGTTGCCCAAGTTACGCGCGGCGTTGATGGAGTGGTTGTTGATTTTGCTAATGATTTGACTCATTTTCCGGACCGTAAAGCGAATCATTTTGCCATCAGACTTGACAAAAAACAACGTGTAAAAAGCCTTGCGTAAATCAACAGTAAATTTGACGGAGGATTTTACACCGATACACACACGTGTGTGTCCGTGTGACCTGGGCTGGAACGATTGTGTCTAGACTGTCGTGATTAGCAATGCGCGTTGATGAAGATGCGATGCGGTTTTCGTGAGTTGATCAACTTTTATGAGGGTGCGAATTGTGGAAACAGTGCAAGTTTGAAGTTTATGCTAAAGTTTATTGAATTTTTACTTACGAGCAATTCCCTGAGATTTCGGTCATTCGATTTTTTTTTATTTTTTAATCCGGCTGAAACTTTTTTGGTGCCTTCGGTATGCCCAAAGAAGCCATTTTGCATCATTAGTTTGTCCATATAATTTTCCATGCAAATTTGGCAGCTGTCCATACAAAAATTATATGTGAAAATTCAAAATTCTGTATCTTTTGATGGAATTTTCTGATCGATTTGGTGTCTTCGGCAAAGTTGTAGGTATGGATATGGACTACACAACAATGATTACACAACCCACCATTTTCTAATGTCGATATCTCAGCAACTATAGGTCCGATTTACAATGTTAAAATATGAAACATTCGTGAAATTTTCCGATCTCTTCGAGAAAAAAAAACTTAAAAAAATTTAAAATCAAGAATAATATTTCAAATGGGCGTAATATTGAATGTTTGGCCCTTTTGAAATGTTAGTCTTCATTTTAAATTTTTGAAGATATTTTTTTCGAAAAGATCGGAAAATTTCACGAATGTTTCATATTTTAACATTGTAAATCGGACCTATAGTTGCTGAGATATCGACATTAGAAAATGGTGGGTTGTTTGGGTGAGACTTAGAAAACATCAATTTTCCTGTTTTTTAACCTTTGCATGGCAATATCTCAGCAACTATGGGTCGTATCAACAACGTCCGAAAAAGCAAAATATAGAGAATTTTCTCAGCTTTTCAAAAATATTTTTTTCAGAGTTGGGAAAACATGGGCACCAATTTTAAAAAATGAAAAACTGCGACTATTTTCAAAAACGTTACCTAAAAATGGCTATAACTTGAAAACGGTGCACTTTATCAAAAATTCACTAAAGTACTTTTTGATTGCAAATTCCATTTTACATCGAAAATGAAGTTGAAAAATTTTTGCGACCAATATTTCGATTTGTTGAAAAAATCTGTATTGATTAAAAAAATCATAACTCGGTCAAAGACTTTTTGCTCATTCTAGAAATTTCTGAAAAGTTGGCATTTTATGTCCTCTAAAACAAATCCAAAAATAAAAAAAAATTAAAAATAGTGTTTTTTTGCAAATCAAGTTTTAGTGACAAAAAGTGAAAATAAAAATCACCAAATTTTTTTTACCGTGTATCATTTTTTTTCGGTGTAGTCCATATCCATACCTACAACTTTGCCGAAGACACCAAATCGATCAGAAAATTCCATCAAAAGATACAGAATTTTGAATTTTCACATATAATTTTTGTATGGACAGCTGCTTCTTTGGGCATACCGAAGGCACCAAAAAAGTTTCAGCCGGATTAAAAAATACAAAAATTAAAATTAAAGAAAAAAGACCGATTCCGTAGAGAACTGCTCTTACGTCGAAGATTAAAAAAATGTTCGTGATGAGATTTTGAGTTATAAAAAAAAGATTTATTTACCTTTTTATTTTTAAAGAGATAAATAACAATGATTTTTAAATTCAAAAACCTGAAATTTTGTACATTTTGTCAAGCTTTACCTTTGAAAAGGTCTGGCAATAAATAATTTTTCTGATTTCTTAGTTCAGACCACCTTTTAAATTATTTTTATTGAAAAGTTTGGAATTGAAAAAATCAATTTTTAACTATGAAAATCGGACCAATAGTTTCCGAGATATCGTGAAAATTACAGGATAATTGGGTTAAACTTAGAAAAACTCATTTTCGTCGATTAGAATTCTTTGTGAGGATGAATCTCAGAAACTAATTTCAATTCATTCATGATTTTTGAAGTCTAAAATTTGCTAAGGCTCAAAAATATTTTTGTAGGGGTGCTTTTTATATGATTTTTTTTAAGAAATCGAAAATTCATACATTAGGCTTCATCCATAAAGTACGTCACGCTGAAATCAGCCAAAATTTACCCCCCCTCCCCCCCTTTGTCACGCCTTTCCTATACTTATAACAAATAAATTATAAAACCATTTTTTTGCGTACCTATTTTTCCGAAAAGTCCTAATCATAACCTACAACTATGCCTAAGATACCAAATTGATCAATTATCAGAAAATTTACCTACCCATTTGATGTAGAAATTCTTGATGAGGACTATTCTGTTAAGTTTTACTAACTTCAAAGCTTCTTTTTTTTAACAAAAAATCAATTTTCCAAAATCTATATTTTCATTTTACGACATTTTTGATATTTTTTAGGCGAAATAATCCAGTAATTTTTCAGCTATTAAAAAGTATGAAAAAAAAATCCACTGAATTATGATTTTTTTTTTGTTTTTAATCCAAATAAAATTGCCTAAGATGTCAGTGTCTGATTGGACCTCTGACTGATGTAATACAGCGAATGTACTGTACCAAAATCTCAGAAAATAATAGTACTAAACATATTTATTATTTGTAAATTTTTCGAAACAAATATTTTCAAAATTTTGAAATCAAAACTAGCGTTTCAAAAAAGGTGAATCATTTAAAAAACCCTTTTGAAATGTTAGAGTTGTTACCAAAATTTAAAAAAAATTACATCGTCAACATCTGAAAATTTCACAAATGTTTAACTTATAAACATTGGACTTAGGACAATTAGTTTCTAAGCTATTGGTACCATAAAAAGGGGTGACTTTGATAGGTTTAAAATTTTTCAGCAAAATGAAGAGTACAAATTAAATACTTACGGAATGCTTTGGAACCATACTGACCATGGCAGAGTTTTCATAAAATTTTGAAAATTTTGAATAGTTAGGTAACTATAATTAAGAAAAGGTCGATGAATAGCATGACTTAAAAATTCTCAATGTGTCATGATGTTCTCAATAAACATTATTCCAAATCAGAAAACGGAATACATTTTCAGATTCTTTCGACAATTTTGAATAAGGAGATTGTAAAGTAAGCTTGTAAATAATATATTTATGTGTTTAGCAAATTTAATTCAAAGAAATCTTCAAATTTATAGACATTTCAGTAGAACAAATTTTATATAAAATTTGTAAGTTGGTAAAGTGATTGTTTCCTTTTTTACCCAAATGTATTGTTTTCAGTGCGAAAATCTAAAAAAAATTAAATAAATAAATTAATGTGAATAATTAATAATAAGAAAAAGTAAAAAAAAGATGAAGAGCATTTAGCCATACGACTTAGAATGTAAATGAATGTAATTATAATAAGAATGTTAAATAAAGATTTATTTAATTTCAATTTATATTAAATGTGAAATCTTTTCATTCTTGCACGTATTGACAAAACCAGTTTTAATAAATTTCAGCCAAAATTGTTTAATTTTATTTAGTAAAGCATAAAACCTAAGTTAACTATACATTAACATTGTTTTTTGTTTCTTAAAACTATATTCCCAACCTTAGCGATGGTAAATTTGACGTGGAAATAAAATTTGAACACCTTAAATCTTATTTAAACAAGAATAGCTATGGATTCTTAAGTCACCCCGGAATTCAAAATAAGAATTTTCAATTAAACTATTTTTTGATTTTTTTTTACACAGACCTTGTGTGGCCTACCCCAGTACATTTTTTTAAAGTAATAATCTTGAGAAAAACCTTAATTAAATTAATTAAATGAAATATTTTAAACAACGGCATATGTTGGGAAACCAATTTTTATCTAATTAATCTTCATCATTGGCGAAGACACAAAACCGATCAGAAAATTCCTTCAAAAGATACAGATTTTCAAATTTTAACTTATTTTTGTGTAGGCAGTTGCCAAGTTGTATGTCGCCTTGGCTTCTTTGGTCTTTGGAAAATCCTCTAAAATGTTTGAGCCAAATAAAAAATACAAAAAAAATGCTGGCCGATTTCGTAGATAATTTCTCATCAGTGGATTAAATTAGTTTTTAAATATGAATCTCTGATTTTGTTGACATTTTTCTAAGAGAAGACGGAAAACGTTTTCAATTCTTAAATTTAATGCAAAATATATTTTTCAAAAGAACTATCCTTTGCACAAATTTATGATATTATTCATATCAATGAAAATTGTTATTCTTGATCGTAATAAATATAATGTGATTAAAATTACTTTTTTTTAATTGTAATAGAAATTTAATAAATGTTTCTTTAAAAACTACAGGTATTTCATTGTTTTTTTTTTGTCATTGATCTTTGATTACAAATTAAAGGCCGTTTATGTTTCCTATTCCAATTCATTCTTGATAAAAAGACAAAGAAAAGGAATCTTTTTTTTTCTTTTTGGTATGAAGGGGAAGTTACCATTTTCGATTACGTTAATTGTTTACTAGTTTTCTCGACAAGGTGTGAACCAACCTCTGTGATTGATTAACACCTCTCAGTTTGTCACTTTCTTCCTTTCCTTTCACACTCGAAATCCAACGACACCTCAGAGATGCCAACGACAATCTGATGGTAATAAACAGCGAATTTCTGTCCACTTCCTCATACATTTGAACAACACAGCGGCGCTGGAAATTACATCCCAAGCCCCCCAAAATGGGAATGTTAAACGATTCATCCATCATCTGCGAGGGACGACGGACTTTTCACTTTCACCGCGATGACGACGCCGACGACGGTTTTACGGCATTGACGTGCTAATTTGACCTTCAGGCAATCGGTTTGAAAGTTTACCGCCTCGTCAGCTTGAAAAATTACACAGTTGAAAAAAATGACAACAGTTTGAACTTTTTATTTGCAAATTGAATAAATATTCTTTAAAAATTTGTGCTTTTCGAATATATTTTTTAAATAATTTAAATTTTTACTGTGACTTCCACTCATTTCCTTCCCATGGAGCGTCCACAAAAGTGTGAAAGTGATCGTTCTGCCGAACAGCACGTAAACACCGAAATTTCCCACCAAAAGCCCAATCTCGAGTCGAGTTCGTGACTTTCCAAGAAATTCTTCAAAGCACTCGTTATCAATCCTTCTGCCGTCATCGTTTTTTCTCCAAAGGCAGGCCCAAAACCTTAACACCATTTGAAACAGAATCCATTCAACACGCTTCACGGTACAAATAGAGAGAAAACCAAACCCGCCTGAATCTAATCTAAGGTTCGAGATCCCCGGAGATCCAATATCTGCAAATCATCATTTTACGGGCAGCTTTCGATTTCGAAGGTCTCCTGAACCACGTGATCAAAGTGATTTCTTCCCCCGGGATAGCATTCGGGATGACGATGGCGGTGTCTTCTCAGTGACGACGACCTGGGAGAAATCCGAAGCTGATCCATTAGAGGAAATTTGAACCACGCGCGGTGGAATCGGTGACGGCCGGTGGAGTCGATGTCGTTGGTTGTAATACACTTTTGAAGGGATGGTCCCTGGGCTGGACTCTTGTTGGGGTCGGGGGGTTGGCCCTGGATGATGTAGTTTGTTGAATTTTAAATAATGCAAGAGAAAATTCCAAAAAATAATAACAAAGATTTGTTCGAAGAATAACTTAAAGTGTTATTAGTCTGTTATTACAGTAACAATCCAATAACAAAAAAATCAAAACCACGAATAACAAATTTTGTTGTAAATAACATAAAATGTTATTGGTCTAGTATTTTCAAATATCAAAAAATGTTATCTCCAAGTTATTTCCGTCTGCTCGGGATAAAAATAATGATTTAAAATTTTCAAGAAACAAAATTTTCTGCAGTCTAAAAATCAGGTGCGAGGCATTTCGCCTAAAGTCATTTTACAGATAATAATTTTATTGTTATTTTAATAATAAAAATTTTATTATTAATTTTTGAGTTCTTGCATTCCTTTCAACATGACCAGTTCTTTGAGAATAAATTGATTTCTCAACAAAAAAAATTGGTAATTGCATTCATTCAATCATGACCAGATCATCTTTGGAAAATTTTAAAGATTATTTTGTAAATTTCTGCAAGTAAACAGTTTTTTTAAGTTCGTTTATAAATCTGATGGCTTTTGAATTCTTTTGAAGCATAGTTAGATCTTAAAAAATCTTTAATAAAATCTATTTTTTTTACATTCTTTCAGACATGACTTGTTTTTGGACTATTTAAAAAATTATTTCATTAATTTCTGGGAGTTTTAAATTAAACATTAAAACATTTTAAATTCATTCAAAATGAATTGGCTGCTTAAAAAACTTTAATTTTTGCTTTTATTTAAGATTTCTTTGTACTACATATTGAAAAAAAGTTGACAAGTTCTTTAAAATTAATCGTTTAAAAAAAACCTGATGGTTTCGATTTTTTTCAAATTTGACCAATTTTTTAAAAATTAATGGTTTTGAAAAAAAATATTTGTAAAAGTTTTTAAAAAAATTAGCCATGTTTTTAAACTAAATTGTTTGAAAAAAATATTATTAAAAATATATTGTTTTTTTTATTAAAAAATTTCTATAGTATTTGCATTATTAAGAACAAAGGCAGTTCTTTTAAAAAAGCATATTTTTTAAATATATGTTTTAGTTTTTGCATTGGCGTGTAGAACACACGTTTTTTTTCAAATCATCAATTTGCAAATCATTTTTTTTGTAATTTCAAAATATGGTGTTATGCAAAATCTAATTAATCTTTTTATAAAAATATGCGTCATTTGAATGCAAAAACATTTCAAATTGTAAAAAATTCAGGATTTCAAAAACCATTGTTTTGTTTAAAATTTAGTATATTATAGTAAAAACACCAACTTAGTGAGAATCTTGACAATATTTTGCATCATTTGATGATTTGATTATAAAAAAATGAGTGTTTAAAAACGATATTTTCTGAAATTCGGGAAACTAATTTGAAACATTTATTTTTCTTTAAAATAATTTGCTTTGTATAGTTATACAAAATATGAAATATTTGTATATAAAAATACGGTATTCTGTAAAAAAAATTGTGGTAGAAAATATCATCAAGAGAAGATATTTAAAACATTTTGCAAATTATGTTTTTTAAAGAATTTCTTAAACGATTTTGATTTAAAATTTTAATGATATTTTCAGTGATTTTTTTTAAATATTTTATTAAGCTTTTTGGGTAAAAAAAAAATCTGAACGTCATACGATTTATGAAATTGAAGTGAAAATTTAAAGAAAAAAAATTGATTTACTAAGGTAAAATGTCTACAATATATTCTTCTGCATTACAATTTTGACGCTTTAAAATTGTTTAAATCATCAAACGCAGATGTGATCACTGATAACAAAATAATAATAAACTAAGAAATTTAAAAAAAACTAAACAATTACTCTTTAAATAGTTGAAACATGTTTTTTTGGTTAATTTGAAATATAAATCGATTTTCTAAAACTATTTTATAATGAATATTTTTTAAGATTTTAAGATTTTTCTAATCAAAAATCAGCTTAGGTGATATATTATTCTTGATAATTTATTTACGTGTTATTGTTAGAAAATTTCAATTAATTAATTTAAAGGAAATGAACCAAGATAAGTCAAATTTTCTACCATCTTTTTGAAAATTTATATTTTTTTGATAAAAAACTTTGCTTAAATAAAAAAAAAAATATTTGTGTTTTTTAAACTTTGAACGAAGTACAGCGCGTTGAACATAAGTTTTTTGTTCATTTTTACTGAAAAAAGTAGTCAAAGTGCTTCAAAAATGGACAGCGACTGTTCCGCGACGTCCAATCGGGATTTCGGCTCAGTTAACCCAACAAAATAAGCCTCTAATTGCCCAAAAAAGACATTTTTGTCACCATCTAATTTTTTTTTTAAATCACAATCAGAAATTATTGCACAATTTTACTGAAAATGGGAGAACAATGCAAATGTGTTAGCAATATTCGATCTTTTTTGTCATATTTTGAAATATTTATCAAAATGCAAAAAATTTCTTGAAGAACAAAAAAACCTAAATATTTTTTGAAATTTTTCATTCATGCAAAGTGATATTTCACGTAAAAAAACATTTTTTTTTATAAAGACCATGGTTTCAAATCAGGTAATTTCATAAAACGCGAAAAAAGTCATATCCTTTCTAAATATTAAAGAGAAAAAAAAATAAAGAGAGATTTTAAAAATAATACACCATTTATGCCCAACCCCTTTCCATTACTGAGTGGTCAGAACATCTTTTCTTGTACCGGCCTTTCCCCCTATCTCCAACTTTTCACTTCACCAACAGGCAGGCGGCCTATCGAGAGGGAGAAATGGAAAATTTCGCTCCACCACAAGACCATCGTATCAATTCCCACCGTATTTTTCTCTCATTTCCATGTTTCTTCCAGCTTCTGTAAAGTAAGCAAACGAAGCCGGTAGATTACGTAATGCATGGTTGAACGAGGCAGAATCACCGAATCGGATAATACACTGGCAACCTCAAATTGACCCGCCGCGCGCCCGCTAGGGCAGAAGAGACTTCAACGGCAGCACTCGGCGCAACAAGCGACGAACCCCTTGATGAAGTAGCAGAAAAAAAAGAAGGGAAAAGACGATGCGATGATGATGATGGTTGTGTGTGCGGTTTGATTTAGTTAAAAGTCTTTCCGTAGGCAAAACAAACCCTGGCGCGGTTTTCTGCTCTGTGAGTGATGGGCAGAGGAACCTTTTTGAAGGCGAGAAGCAAAAAAAAAAAAGTACATTGAAGATGATCGATTGAGGAAAAGTTTGCTGCAGCAGCCGGTCGGAATGCATGATTTAGTAACACCTTTTCTGCTTGGGGTTTCCTCCATTAGTTAGAGTGGGTCGACCCTTCATGTGGTCTGAGGAGGAGGTGGGATGGTTCAGGAAGGGGGAAGGTGTTTTGTTTGGACGGGTGCGATTTGTTCGAGATGATGTAGTTGAGGGCTGGTTTTTGCTTGCGAAAAACCTACGAACGATGATGAGGTGTGTGAAGAATTATGTCATGAGGTTAAAATCTTTGATGATCTGTGGCGGGTCTTGTTGGCGTAACGTTGAAAGAAGGTGAAATGCGGAAAAGATTTGGGGTGTTGGAATTGGGAGCAGCGCACTTTTACTTTCGAAAATCGCGTTTTTTGTTTTTTTTTTTTATTTTTTGGTTGAGAGAATAACAAAGCTCTTTTTATTTTGTTGTATTTGGAACAATTTTAAATTTCCAACAAATCATGAGAATCTCTCGTGTTTCTAAATAAAATTTGGAGGAATAAGGCTGCTTCGATTTATTTCAACATTTATATCACCCAATATCGGCTCAAAAAATCAAGGGGCAAAAAATATGTTTTCAAAAAAAAAATAATAATAAAAATATAATCATTTGAAAAATCGGAAATGCAAGTTTCTAAATTGTTTAGCATATTTAGCATGTTTGGGCTATTTTTAATTTTTATTTTAAAATTTAATGTAATTCTTAATTGAAACTTTTTTTGCCTTGAATTTTTTTTTTGTCAATACTTAGATATATTGGAAACTAATGATTGCGAAACAACTAAACAGATGTATAATGTATTTAGTACACTTTTTGTTTAGCAAAATGCTGCAACCGTGGCTTGTTAGTTCCATTTTCTTACTTTTTCAAATTTGAAGATGCAGAAAATTTTACAAATGCTTATTTTTTATCATTTGAAATTCAAACCAATAGTTTCAAGGATACCGTGAGTAGAAAAATGAAGACTTATTAGGTGACAATAATAAAAGCTTATTTATCACAAAATTTTCTGCATTGCAATTGAGACGCTTTTAAAATGTTTAAAACATCAAACGCAGATATGATCACTGATAACAAAATAATAATTTTAAAAAAATATAGAAATTTCCTAATAAATTCAAGGCAATTTATTTATCAATAATAATTGCTTATTTATCACAAAATTTTTACTTGAAAAGGCTATAATTTTTTTCATAATAAAATATAGTTTATTTTTCCGTGTATAAAAAAAACAAGCGAATTTGATAACCTTTATTTGATAAACCTAATTGTCTCGTGCTGATAATATCGCTGTTGTTTCTGCCGTTACTGGTCCCACGATCGATATCCTGGGTCTGTTCCTTGCGTTCATCCGAGGGGATGGGGGTAAATTCAACAACCAACTTTGCAGGAAAGATGCTTAGTTTTTCAAACATAATTTTTAAATGATTCATGATTTTATTTCTTACAAATTTTTTTTTTTTAAATTAATGTGTATTTGGTGATGGATTTTGAAAATAAAAATAAGTATTTTGAAAACATAATGTTTAACAATAAAAACAACAGCGAAAGATTTTATTTATTTAACGTAATTACATTTTTAACAGTCCTAAGCATAACCTACAATATTGGCGAAGACACCAAATCGATCATCTTCTATGGCCAGCTCGCAATGTTTTATTAAGCCTTGCTTGGAGCCTTGTATGGAAAACAAATGATGCATGAACAAAGTTTTATCCTAATAAAAAAGAATACGAAACTTAACCCGTACAAGCTAAACGTCTGAATGGAAGAATCGAAAAATCTTTAAAACTGCCGTATTTTTGACCTGTTTGACCAAATCCTTGACATCCGGTAGTCAAAAGAACGGGAAAGATCTCTAGTTTTCGATTCCGGGGAGAAATCCGAGTTTGGACCATTTTCACCGGAGTTATTCCGGATCGTAGTGGGGTACCTTTTTGACTGGCCGGCCGCATCCATACAGAAAATTAATTAAAATTGACAAAACTTACTGTAAATAAACAGAACATGCCCCAAAACATATTTGGATCAATGTTGGACCATCCTAGCAAGTGTGGCAACCGGTTTCGGTTCTGGCCACCCTCGGAACCGGTTCCACGAGTGGGTAAGACTATAACACATTACAAGTCACATTTTGCCTTCGTTGTGTTCGTAAAAATATACAAAAAAAAAATTCAGATACAGATCCCAAATAATAAACAGGCCTTGTATGGCCATTATGGCTTGACCCCCGGAACATCCGGAACACGGTTCCAGAGAACCATTTATACGAAACTTGCACATATAGCTTGCGACATGTCAAAAATCATGGTTTTGTATCGTAAAAGTCAACCAACCCACTGAAATAAAGTTTGGACACAATGTGGTTACTATGGCTTGACCCCCGGAACATCCGGAACACGGTTCCAGAGAACCATTTATACGAAACTTGCACACATAGCTTGCGACATGTCAAAAATCATGGTTTTGTATCGTAAAAGTCAACCAACCCACTGAAATAAAGTTTGGACACAATGTGGCCACTATGGCTTGACCCCCGGAACATCCGGAACACGGTTCCAGAGAACCATATATACGAAACTTGCACACATAGCTTGTGACATGTCAAAAATCATGGTTTTGTATCGTAAAAGTCAACCAAAACACTGAAATAAAGTTTGGACACAATGTGGCCACTATGGCTTGACCCCCGGAACACGGTTCCAGAGGACCATTTATACGAAACTTGCACATATAGCTTGCGACATGTCAAAAATCATGGTTTTGTATCGTAAAAGTCAACCAACCCACTGAAATAAAGTTTGGACACAATATGGCCACTATGGCTTGACCCCCGGAACATCCGGAACACGGTTCCAGAGAACCATTTATACGAAACTTGCACACATAGCTTGCGACATGTCAAAAATCATGGTTTTGTATCGTAAAAGTCAACCAACCCACTGAAATAAAGTTTGGACACAATGTGGCCACTATGGCTTGACCCCCGGAACATCCGGAACACGGTTCCAATAGACCATTTTTTGTAAACTGGTACATATGACTTGCGACATGTCAAAAATCATGGTTTTGCATCGCCAAATTCAATCAACACACTCAAATAAAGTTTGGACATAATGTGGCCACTATGGCTTGACTCCCGGAACATCCGGAACACGGTTCTAGAGGACCATTTATACGAAACTTGCACATATAGCTTGCGACATGTCAAAAATCATGGTTTTGTATCGTAAAAGTCAACCAACCCACTGAAATAAAGTTTGGACACAATGTGGCCACTATGGCTTGACCCCCGGAACATCCGGAACACGGTTCCAATAGACCATTTTTTGTAAACTGGCACATATGACTTGCGACATGTCAAAAATCATGGTTTTGCATCGCCAAATTCAATCAACACACTCAAATAAAGTTTGGACATAATGTGGCCACTATGGCTTGACTCCCGGAACATCCGGAACACGGTTCTAGAGGACCATTTATACGAAACTTGCACATATAGCTTGCGACATGTCAAAAATCATGGTTTTGTATCGTAAAAGTCAACCAACCCACTGAAATAAAGTTTGGACACAATGTGGCCACTATGGCTTGACCCCTGGAACATCCGGAACACGGTTCCAGTGGACCATTTTTTGTAAACTGGCACATATAACTTGCGACATGTCAAAAATCATGGTTTTGCATCGCCAAATTCAATCAACACACTCAAATAAAGTTTGGACATAATGTGGCCACTATGGCTTGACTCCCGGAACATCCGGAACACGGTTCCAGTGGACCAATTTTTGTAAACTGGCACATATAACTTGCGACATGTCAAAAATCATGGTTTTGCATCGCCAAATTCAACCAACCCACTGAAATAAAGTTTGGACACAATGTGGCCACTATGGCTTGACTCCCGGAACATCCGGAACACGGTTCCAGTGGACCATTTTTTGTAAACTGGCACATATAACTTGCGACATGTCAAAAATCATGGTTTTGCATCGCCAAATTCAACCAACCCACTGAAATAAAGTTTGGACACAATGTGGCCACTATGGCTTGACTCCCGGAACATCCGGAACACGGTTCCAGTGGACCATTTTTTGTAAACTGGCACATATAACTTGCGACATGTCAAAAATCATGGTTTTGCATCGCCAAATTCAATCAACACACTCAAATAAAGTTTAGACACAATGTAGCTACTATGGCTTGACTCCCGGAACATCCGGAACACGGTTCCAGTGGACCATTTATACAAAATTAGATCATATAGCTTGTGACATGTCATGCCATGATTTTTGACATGTCGCAAGTTATATGTGCCAGTTTACAAAAAATGGTCCACTGGAACCGTGTTCCGGATGTTCCAGGGGTCAAGCCATAGTGGCCACATTGTGTCCAAACTTTATTTCAGTGGGTTGGTTGAATTTGGCGATGCAAAACCATGATTTTTGACATGTCGCAAGTTATATGTGCCAGTTTACAAAAAATGGTCCACTGGAACCGTGTTCCGGATGTTCCGGGAGTCAAGCCATAGTGGCCACATTGTGTCCAAACTTTATTTCAGTGGGTTGGTTGAATTTGGCGATGCAAAACCATGATTTTTGACATGTCGCAAGTTATATGTGCCAGTTTACAAAAAATGGTCCACTGGAACCGTGTTCCGGATGTTCCGGGAGCAGACTTACCTTTTGACGGGTGCGACAACGGTTTGCTATGATACCGGTTTTTCTATGCGCACCATTTCTCGTCACGACCCAAAACCCGACACAACTCGGTAGCTTGATCGGTGCACCAAACCGAAGTTTGGTGTGACGGCGGTGTGGATCGGGTACACAAAACTGACATGGTTTCTGCGCCTACCACACGGGAGAAGTTTGGAACTCTTGATGCCTTGCAAGCCAACTGAACTCAACAGTTCTTAATGGTGTGGTTGTCAAAGGCAGTGCATTAGTATTTTAAAGGTTCTTGGTTCGAATCTCGACAGTTATTATTTTATTTTTTGAATGTTTTTTATTTGTTTAGAATAGTTCGTTAGGAATAGAATTTCGTAGTGTCATGAAATATAAACTTTAACTTCTCGTGCATATAACCCTGAAATAGGCATTTTCACTTAAACCTGCCTGCATAATATGGAATGTTTTCTCTATTCCACTACAAAAATCCATTCAATTTTCTAACTCTTTGACTAAAGCGTCGCAGGTTCGAAGAAGTTACTTAAAAAATGTATATAATCAGTAATTTTGACAGCAAATATTGAAAAAAAAAATCCTCAAAAATATTTGTACCCAGGATTGAACCAGGAACCTCGTGGTAAAAAGACGGAGACAACAACCGCCACGCCATCCCGAAGTTGTGAATGATGGCTGGCAAACCTCAATCAAAACAATGTCGCCTCCGGTTTACTTGGATCAACCATATGTTGAGTTGCATCCTTGGTATACAGTTTGGGTGCACCGGTGGTGTACCAAGGTGCTTTCGGTACAGTTGCTATGGTGTGACAACAAACAGCTCGGTTTGGTTTCTAGAGTGACACGAAAACCGCACCACGGCGCACCAGATCTTGGTGTTCAGTGAAGCCTGTCCGGGAGTCAAGCCATAGTGGCCACATTATGTCCAAACTTTATTTCAGTGGGTTGGTTGACTTTTACGATACAAAACCATGATTTTTGACATGTCGCAAGCTATGTGTGCAAGTTTCGTATAAATGGTTCTCTGGAACCGTGTTCCGGATGTTCCGGGGGTCAAGCCATAGTAACCACATTGTGTCCAAACTTTATTTCAGTGGGTTGGTTGACTTTTACGATACAAAACCATGATTTTTGACATGTCGCAAGCTATATGTGCAAGTTTCGTATAAATGGTTCTCTGGAACCGTGTTCCGGATGTTCCGGGGGTCAAGCCATAGTGGCCATACAAGGCCTGTTTATTATTTGGGATCTGTATCTGAATATTTTTTTTTTTTGTATATTTTTACGAACACAACGAAGGCAAAATGTGACTTGTAATGTGTTATAGTCTTACCCACTCGTGGAACCGGTTCCGAGGGTGGCCAGAACCGGAACCGGTTGCCACACTTGCTAGGATGGTCCAACATTGATCCAAATATGTTTTGGGGCATGTTCTGTTTATTTACAGTAAGTTTTGTCAATTTTAATAAATTTTCTGTATGGATGCGGCCGGCCAGTCAAAAAGGTACCCCACTACGATCCGGAATAACTCCGGTGAAAATGGTCCAAACTCGGATTTCTCCCCGGAATCGAAAACTAGAGATCTTTCCCGTTCTTTTGACTACCGGATGTCAAGGATTTGGTCAAACAGGTCAAAAATACGGCAGTTTTAAAGATTTTTCGATTCTTCCATTCAGACGTTTAGCTTGTACGGGTTAATAGATCGAAATAATTTGTGTAATTTCATGACCTTAAAGCCGTTAAAAATATTTTAAAAATTTATGTCTGAAAAATCAGGGGGCAAAAAAATATTTTTCCAAAAAACTTAAAAATGTCCATGAAAATAGAAGCCTAATCAACTGAAAACAATCTAAAATGCATTTTTCTGCATTGATAATCATATTTAGCATGTTTGGGCTTGTTTAAAAATGTTTTGAATTTTTATGAAAAAAAATATTTGCAACGGCCTAATTATGGAAAAAAAACATAAAAAAGTGTCTCCAATCTGCCCATGTTTCAACCAATTTTTTGATCTTTAAAAAGCATTGGAAAGAAGAACTCTTAAAATTTTAGAAAATTTATGGGCTGACTTGTTTTAAGTGACTTTTTCTAATGTTTTGGTTGTGTTTTTTACTAACATTTCCTATTTGTTAAGTAAAAAGAGTATGCAGTAATTTTTGAAGTATCCTAGACTATGCCTCTACGCATTTTTTTACATTTTGTAAAGTGAACACGGGAAAAATAAAAAATTTCGAAAAAAAATTGGGCAGTAGAGGGTTAAAATCCCACGTGGTACGTAAAGGGTTAAAAGGAAAATGAATTTTCCGAAAAATTGGAGAAAAAAAAGAGTTGTTGCAAATGGAAAGGGGCAATTTTTGGCTTGGTTGAAAATTAGGATGATTTTGAAAATCTGACTTCGCAAACCCTCAAAAATCAGTTTTTAACGTTGCAATTCAGGGCACTTTTAGAGCTCTTAATGACAAACTTTTTTTTAACGGTTCAATTTGGACTTCATAGTCAAAAGTTACAGCGATTTAAAGGTAAAAAGATGCAAATTTTAAACTTAAATATTTCGAAAAAGCGTAGGCCAAATTTAAAGCTCCAGATTGCATTCGAAAGGAGAGATCAAGCACTACAAACGCTGAAAAAATCTCAGGGGTGTTTCTTTTTAAACTCGGGATATCTTCATCTGAAAATGAATAATTTACAAGGAAAAAGTGTATGGGACCACCCTAACGAAATTCGAAAACGGTCCAACTATATGTTTTTCACGTAATTTTGCTCGCTGAAATTGCTTTCAGAATTGAGCTAAAATGTCAAAATATCGATCTTTAGTTAAATTTTGCTTTTTTATGATAATTTTACATAGGCGGCACTTGGCCTACGCTTTTTCGAGTTAGAAAAAAAAATGATTTTTGAAGGTTTGCTCAGATGCTTTCTTTAATTTTGGTCGTAAAAGACGTGGATTGTGTGATAAAATTTGTGGTGTCTTGGACAAAGTGGCTTGGATTGGCAAGCCCAAAAAAAATCTAAAAGTCAAATAAAAATCCCAAAAATAATCCTGAGAAGTAAGATTTTCAAATTAAAATGCTTTCACCAAACTTAATATAACAATCATTTCAAGGAAGCAGATGTTATGCTAGAGCATTTCACAATGAAGACAAAGAATCTATTGAAAGTTCAAGAAATAAAAAAAATGCTGATGGACATCAAACTCTGCCGGAAAATTCTACAAGCTTTTTTCCATTAAGTTCAAGTTTAGGTTCACTATGCTCGGTCAACACTTGGCAGCGAACAATTTTGGACGAAAGCAATCGAAATTTGACGAAAGCTTTCTAATTTTAATTGCGAATGTGGAGGTTTTTCGCAAAGCAGTGAGTCTAACTTGCAGTGTTCAAGCAGCCTGTTGTGATGAAGTTTTTAATGGATTTGCATTCTCGCAATTTGGTAAAATGGTTCATGATAAGATTTTTCATTGCTCACGAGGAGAGAGAGAAAGAGTTTGGAAAAAAAATCAAAGAAGTATAATAGGTTTTATTTCAAGACATTAATTTCATGAATATCAATTGCTTATTTGCATTTTCATCGAAAATTCATAACCCAAAATGTCGTCATCAGATAAACACAAACCAAGCAGAGTGAAAGTGAAATCCTACTGAGCGATAATTTTGACGAGCTGACGCAAATTTGCCAACCACAAACGCTGGACAAAATTGTGATTATCTCAACACAAATATTGCACGATTGGCCCGGACAAACAAATCCATACTGGGGTGGGCTACCAAATTTATCGGTCGTAAAAATCCCCCTCGTACGAAATTTCGGCGAAAGTGTGCAAAATTAGCAAGGCAAACAAGACAAATGTTTGAATGGTGATTCAACTTTTGTTTGGAAATCAACTTTAAAATTATCATCGAATTTTTCAATTCTGGATGAATTTTTAACCACTTTCAACTCATTTCCCCACAAAATTTAACAGAGTCCCACTTTAAAAACCCTGGCACTCAAATTGCTAATGTATTATTCAGAAACGATTGCCAATAGCAGAGCAGAACGGCGAGCTTCTGTTGCATTCTGATCGTTCCGCTGGACTGTCTTTTCACAGCCCAGCAGCAGGGTGGGAGCAGCGAGGGATTCCGTAAATAAAGTCTTTAAAATCAAATCAACTCCGACTGGCAAAAGTTGAATTTCAAACGGCAGCCAGCGTGAGATGGCAAAGATCCAAACAGGGTATCGGTTATAGCAGTGTGTATAGACAGAGAAAAGATGAAACTTGAGAATCATACTACCCTGCTAGTAGCATCGTCATCGCTGGCGTCAATTTTTGTGCGGGGATTTTCCTCTGGACTAGAAGCGGGAAATGGAAAGCTCGGTTTTTTGGGGTCATTTCTCGTGAGGCTTAGGAGGAATGAGGGACATATTTTTGGAGCGACAATTTTTTATGCTGGAAAGAATAAGTTGCCAAAATTTTCTATCATTGGCTGATTTCGATTTTAAGATTTAAAGTGAAGTTTTTTTTGTTTAAAGATTCGTTTATCAAAATTGGAAAAAAAATTTAGTTCGTGCAAACTGAACGGAAAAAAGGACAATTTGGCTCGAAAATGTAATACTTGTTTCGGATTTGAGTAACTCATCTATTTTTAAGTTTTTATTATATGATTTGGGAATCATGAAAATACTTGGAACATATGGAGTGATTTTTTCAATGCACAAAACAGTTGTTTTAGGATTCTCAAGAAATTGTCCTTGAATCTCAAAATTCAGAAAAAAATCAAATAAGCAGAAAATTTTACAAAACTTCAATTTTTAGCACTTTAATTCGAACAAATATTCTTCGAGTTATCGCAAGTTGGAAAATCTGGGCTAGCTAGACGACACTGAGAATATCTAATTTTTCACTATGTTTTAAGTTTAGGAGGCTGCATTTTATTTGCCCGATCAATAATGCTAAAAAATAAATTTGCAGGAAATTATTTTATCAGCTTTTCGAAAATGTTTTTCCAGTAGTGCTTTGCCTTCTTTTAGTTATTTTTTATTGAAAGTTTTGTTTTTCTTTCAAAAATTACTATTACTCAAAATGATACACTTTATTCATTTTTTTTTTTCATAAAATTATTTTTATTAGGTCCTTTTCGGTACTGGGACCTGGTTAAGACCGAGTCGACTTTTGTAATTACATTTGACTTAATGATTACAGAGGATCTTGTGTGTAAATGTTAGTGGGAGGGGAGCCGATTACCCGCGGCCTACTCGTTTATTCAAAAATGGTAACAGTCGATTTCAATTGTTATTTTAATTTTAACATTTGGGTTAACTACCCTAAACTATAGTGCAAAATATGCCTTGTAAAGTCCTCACATACATTAAAAAAAACCGATATTTTTCCTTGTAACTGTTTTTTTTGTTTTTTTTTTTTGTGTTAAAAAATATTTCGGCCTGTACAATTTTTATTTAAAGTTATGGAATCTCATCTCTGGTCGAGATCGATGGGAGTGGGCAATTACAAACTTAATTTCCATCTTGATTACCACAAAAATGATCACAAAATGATTTATACATAATTCAAGTAATGCTGCTTTCACCAATTTGCAAAATGAACATTATTTTTCATGTTTTACGTCTTTTCCAATTTGTGCTCCAAAGAATAGAAATTTTTTTTTCAATGGCCCATCCATAAACAACATTGACATGTATTTAAGAACTTTTTATTTGTGTCTTTAGCTTGTTACCGGGACGATAACGTACGAAAGCTGATTTTTTAAATCTTTCTAAAATTACCTTTTATTTGAAAAACACTAAAATTTTCGTAATTTGCAATATGGTTATCAAACGGAGCGAAATTTTGTATGCTTTTCACTTTTATTAAAAAAAATTTTTTGAAAAATATGAAAAAATCACAAAATACCGTATTTTTCAAAACACTCAAATTTTTAAAATTTGCGTTAGGGGTTTCAAACGAAGCAAAATGTTGTATGCTTTTTCACTTTAAAAGAGTGTTTTGGATATATATTAAGATTTTCACAAAATACCGTTTTTTTTTTAAATACTCAATTTTATATAAATTGCAATATGGGTCCAAAGGAAGCGATTTTTTTATGCTTTCTCACTTTTATTAGGGTGTTTTTAAAAATGTTAAGATTTTCGCAAAACACCGAATTTTTTTAAATACTTAAATTTTTATAATTTTCAATATGGGTATCAAACGATTTGAAATTCCATATGCATTTTCATTTTTTAACGTTTTTTGATCGAATTACTAAAATTTTCACAAAATACCGTGTTTTATTAAAGTACTAAATTTTTCCTAATTTGCAATATGCGTATTAAACGATGTGAAATTTCGTTAGATTCTTTCACTGAAATTGTACAGAATGCTACCTGTTGCCCATTTTACAAATTTTGATATTTAAGAAAAAAAAAATACTAGTTGAAAATTTGAGCTTGAATAAAATAAAAACTCTAATAAAAGTAAAAGATCATACCAAATTTCGCCCATATTGCAAACTATGAAAATTTGAGTACTTTCATATAATAAACGGTAATTTTGGAAAATTTTAAAATTTTACAAAACTTACTCGGATAAAAGTAAAAATGCATACAGATTTTGCTTTTTTTGACAACATATGAAAATCCGAGCATAAAAAAAAAATCTTTTTTTGAGCTTGAAATATCTTTGCGCGTTTATGACAAAAAAAAACAAAACAAAGCTGGAAAAAGAAAAATCGACAAAATGACATGAAACAAGTCAAACAACCAACCTTGATTTGATATAAAATTAAGTTCAATTTTTCAATGATTTTGAGTTTTCTTGAAAAAAAAATGCCTGTTTATTTTTTTATGTAAAAGCCAATTCATGAAATGAATGATTTGAGATCTTTTCAGATACAAGAAGAATATTTTAAATCGATCGAAGTAATCTGAGAGACAGATGTTTAAAATAGCATTTCAAACTTTTTTGCCCCTTTTGGTGTTGCAAGACATAATAATGAAATCTCGCTTACTTTTTCAAAAGGCCCTATGTACATAGGAAACTCATTACTCAATGGTTGTTTGAAAAAGTAATCTAGAACGCTCGATTTCTACTATGATATAAATTTATCAGAAATTTTTTAGCACAGTTTATGATTTCTGGATAATGTAAAACAAAATATAAGACATTTTTAAAACAATTCGACACTTTTTTCAAATTTGTCCGTGACCCTTCAACCAAACCAAAAAAAAACTAGCAAAACTCGCTCCCTTACGGGGGGGATCAAGAAATTAAGCGAAAAGCATATATACCCATTAACAACAAGATTGATTCGGAATTCGTTTTTCAATTATCGTACGTTCGCTGCCTCTGCCATGCTATGCTCATTCACACCCGGAGCAAAAGTGACTGGCACGTATCGAACTGACCGAGCTGACGGAATTGGAAATAAAACAGTTGAATCGAGAAAAGAACAGCGCTCGCGAATGAAGAAAGAAAGAGTAATTAAATCGTCGGAATTCTACTTTCAAAGGGGGTTGTGACGGGGCGAAAGGGTGGGGTTAAAGGGGGCAGCACTAATGACTATTTTTGTGTGAAAGGGCATTTAGTGGATGTGTTTTGGGTTGACTGGGTTTAAATCGAGAGTGACATGTTGAAAAAGTCTTCTGGTAAAAAGTAAAATTCTTTTGGAAGATTTATCTAACATTTTTAAAATTTTGTTTCTGGTTTTGATAACAGCTCATGAAATTTTAGTCAATATTTTTCAACTATAAGGCAATTTATGGCTCACCTTGAAGTGAACGGTATCTACAAAGATATTCCAGTGTAAATAATGAATGAAAGAAGCTTTTACAAAACCTAATTACAGATAAAATGTTTCCATTATGGGACAGTCTCTTGTGTTTGCTTATGACTCTGCTTGGTTCTGGTGGTGGTAGAGATTCTATTTGCCTCAAAGAAACTAACTTGCAGTGTGAAACAAATAGAAATGCTGCATATTTTGTGATGCAGCATTTGAAAAGGAAAACACCATCATATTCAATGAGAAAAATTTGAAAAACACAAAATTATGTTGAAAAGTAGATTTTTGTCAAAGAATTTTCAAATCGAACTACATCGATGCTTCAATTTAAGGAGAAATCAAATCGCAATAAAACATCGAAATCATAGAAAATATGATACCCCCACAAATAAACAATTTATTCAAATCCAACGCCATTTGCACGACTCTCTTTGGTGTCCCCTTCCCAAATGCAGTCACAGCGATGACTCCAATCATATGTTCAAAATAGAAAAAAAGCAAATGGGACCATCCATAAACCACGTGGACACTTTAGGGGGGGGGGGGTTTGGCGATTGTCCACGCTCCATACAAAAAAGTTTTTTTTTGTATGGACAATTGTCCACGAGGGGGGGGGGGGGTTAGAGATTGACAAAAAAGTGTCCACGTGGTTTGTGGATGGTCCCAAATAAAATAAACGATTTATATGCTAAACGAAGCGTCATCAGCATAAGCTGCTCTCACTTTCTTCGTTAGCTGGGGGAGAAAAAAAAAACATAAACTTTCAGGTCGTTCGTTGGTCACACCTTCGATAGATGCAGTTTCCCCCCTGATCGGTGTCGGCAGTCGATGTCGGGTTGCCTCATCCTTTCTCGATTGAGGGAGAGATTTATCCCAACTGTCAATTATGGGATTTTATAGCTCTTTTGCAAGTTTGGCTGGGAACGATTGGCAGAGATTTTGTGATAGATTGACAGCGAAATGCGTTGGAATTTGTTTGAAATTTGCTGAAATTCTTCAAAAAACAGCTTCAAAGTTTTGGTTTCCATAAAGTAAACAAAAAGCAAATTTCAGTTTTTTTTAATAAGAACAAAATGTTCTACTTATCAATACCATAACAAACGGTGCCAAAAAGTTTATTATATCACGTGTTCGGCACCTGTATTGAAAAGTAATACTTTTTGACACAATTTTGGTTTTAATGGAATTTCAATTTTCGGTATCTAACATCAATTTGCAACTTGTTGCTTTAACTATTTTTTTTTTCAAGTTAAAAAACTGTTTGATTCTGAAAGGATCGAAAATTTTGACAAATTTCTTAACTGATTTATAACATTTCAAAAGCCTTCACACACTCCCAACATTCCAAATCCACCCAAGACAAAAAAGAAATCCCCACCCAGCTCAAATCGCTTCGCTCGTTAAATAGCGATAAATATCAGCTTTTCCAGGGACAACTCCTGCCCTCAAAAGCCGGTGTGTTTGCACTGGCATAACTGTGCGGCAATCCTGGAGCTCGCTGTCGAGTACTTTTCTCGTACACTTTTCGCTTCTTTTTTCGGCTGGCACCCTCTCAGCTCTGATTTTTTTTTTGTTCCTCCCGAAGAAAATTATCTTTCCCGGAAACTAAACAGACAATCCCTTTTTATCGGTTTCTTTTTTCCCACCCACCCAAGGTACACTCAGTGGTGCTATGAAAAGATGTTATGGGGTTTTTGTTAGATAAGAGTTATGATATTGGACGGAATTTCTGTTTATAATTTTTTTTCCATGTTTTCTTTCAACTTTTTGAAATTTATTTGAAATAGTGTTTGTTTTCGTTTTTCATTTTTGTATTTTATTCTACCCACATCCTGTTTGATTTGATTTTTTTGGATTTAATACTGTTTTATGCTAATTATTATTATTATTTTGTGCTTGTGAATATTTTTTATATTTTTCAAGATATAATATTCATTTTGGTTCAGAATTTTCACACTGAACCATTGTGAGCATTTAAGCAGTTTTTGCAATACAAATTTTGTTGCACAAATGTTTAGAAATAAACTTTTTTTTATCATTATAAACTAATGCAAATTTTGATTCAATCATTTTTAAACTTTTTAAAACTCATTGCAAGACTTTTAAAACTGCATTTTTAATCAAATGAAATCTTTAAAATCGAAAGAAAACGTAAACCAAAGGATTTTTTTCTTAGGTTTATTGATATTTTGCAAAAACATGACTGTTATTTTAATCATCTGAGAGACAAAAACCTTAAATACAATTTGTACTAGTCTTATAAAAGTAAATTCATCAATTAATTTTTGGGAAAGCCTAAAAATTAAAATTTCAAATTTTGTCATGTACCCAAAAAAGGTTTCTCCGTTTTTTATCAGGTAAAGTTTCTTTTAGCTTAGGAAATGCTCAAAATAGATCGAAAAAAATGACTTAAACATATAACTTTAAACAGAAAAAAGTTGAACCATGAATAAAGAAATAAGAAATTAACCAAGTTTATTCAAAGATGTTGTCCATCAGCACAAGTCTATCTACAGAAAAGGGAAAATTAACAAAAAAACAATTCAAATTTTATAAATAAGGCCGATGCCTTGGCCGATGCAAATATTTTTCAAAGTTTTTGTCCCTCGGCTCTGGCCGGGGTCGAGGGGGGGGCAAAAAAGTAAAAAAAAGATAAATATTGAAATAACAAGCCATAGTTTCAGCATTTGCATGGAAAAAGTGTTTTAAAATGCATTTTACACTAGTTCAGTTGTTTTGCAATCATTAATTTTCAAAAAATGAAAGATTTGACGAAAACAAAAATTTTAGCGAAAAAAAAACTTAAACATCGAAAATTTTCAAAAATTCAAAAGATTTTTAAATCAATTCTAAACGCAGCGAAATGCATTATAAATTGATTTCAGCTGATTGTACTTCAATTTCCATTAAAATTTGGATTTTAATTGAAAAAATATCTTTTTTTGCCCCCTGATTTTTCGGGCCATCTTTGAAGGGGGTGAGGGGGGGAACAAAAAATTTAAATAATATTTATACCAGCTTAAAAAATAACCAAAAATTCTCAAGACATTGTTTGCTTTCCCGATACGAGGGCCCATGTTTCAAAATTTGTAAAAAAAAAACTTGATTCTTGATTGTTTTCCAACTTGTTTACAATAGATTTCGATTTTTCACTAAATTTTGTTGCTTATTCCCTATGGTTTTTAAGAAATTTATGAAGACAGTCAAGTTCTTAAAATAAAGTTTGCATAAGCCAATTAATCAGGCAAAAAATTTTTTAAGGTTTATCCTAAAAAATCAAGAAACATTGCAATAAAACATGTACTACCTAACGTAAATAACTAAATTAACAATAATTTATTGTGGTTTGGTTGAGCGTTTTAGCAGAATGCATTACTGGCAGCTTTGGAACACGAACTACAAACCAAAAACCTACTACCAGAACGTTGGTGGAGATACGTAGATGACGTCTTCTGTATCATCAAAAGGGATTCACTAACAACGGTACTGGACACCATAAACAGTGCACGAAGGAGCATCAAGTTCACTTACGAAATGGAAGTCGAAGGAAAGTTACCTTTCTTAGACATCCTGATCCTAAGAGAACCAGGTTGCCCATCTTCGTTTTCTTTCGAGATCTACAGGAAGCCAACAAACACCAGAAGAACAATCCCAGCCACGTCAAACCATTCATTCCAACATAAGATGGCAGCATATCATTATTTCATACATAGGATGACAACTTTACCCCTCAGCGAAGCAGGAAAACAGAAAGAATTGGAGTACATATTTGAAACAGCGGAAATCAACGGTTACAGCAGAACAACTATCCAAGCAATCATCGATAAGAAGGATAGAAAACTGCACAGAACTTCACTCACAACCCTTACGCCATCAGTAGAGCCACTGCGAAGAGCAGCAGTAGAATTCGACTACAGGATAACACGCCCATTACGACAAAAACTGGCTAAATTTGGCATCGATTTAGTGTTCAGCAGTAGAAACAGCCAGTTGGAATCCATCTTAGGTTCAACGAAAGACCCCATACCGACTTTAGGCAAACCCGGCATCTACGAGGTATCCTGCGGCCACTGTGATATGAGCTACATTGGACAAACTAAGAGATTGCTGCAAACCAGGTTGGATGAGCATATAAACACATATGTCAGAATTGCCAAGGAGGAAATACGGAAAGGATTTGTCCCCCATTTCAAGTCAGCAGTAACCGAACACATCATCGAGGAAAAACATAACATCACAACTAGCGACGCAGTCATCTTAAGACACATCACAAACCCATCGAAGCTGGCTGTCGCCGAAAGTTTGGAAATCTTCAAGGCAGGCAACAAACGTTTACTCAACAAGGATTCAGGTAACGGCTCGACGTGGCTGTTTAAGCTGTTACCTATACAGGCACAAAAGAAGAACGAGGAGGTAGTACCTACAGTAACTACAAATATGGATACACCAGCGATGAACCTTCAGTCGAGAACAGAACACTGATGAAGTCTGCAAGTAGTAGACGAAATACGTATCTGTCAAGATATTAAAAATATATAGCGGAATTAAAAGGAACAACTCGTCTCTTTGTATTCACAATAATTTATTATTTAAAGATTACAAAGATACAAATTTATTTCAAATTTTTGACCCTCCTTTTTGATAGAAGTAAAGGGTGGGGAGGGGCGGCAAAAATTAATAAATAAAAAATAAATCTCAAATTTCAAGCCGTATTTTTAACATTTTAATGCGAAATGTACATCATCGATTTTACAAGTTTTTTTTTCAATGAAAAATTTGATTTAGCCCTCTACTGCTCAAATTTTTTTTCGATAATTTTTATTTTTTCCGTGTTCAGGAGGTCATTTTGAGCAACTTTTGTTCTACGAAAAACTTAACTTCTCTTGTTTTATGTTTTTCTTGTTTCATTTTGAGTATTTTAATTTACATTTATCTTGTTAAGTTTATGTTTGTTTTTGGCAGTATTTGGCTTACTCTACCACCTCCTATCATTACATTTTGCCTATTTTATTTTTTCATGTTTTTATAGTCACTTTTTAAAATTTTTGCTTGTTTTTCACATTTTCTGCCATAAAATGGCACAATTATCATTTAAATTGTAGAAAAAAACGTTGAGGCATAGTCTGTGACACTACAAAAATTACTGCATAATTCTTTTTACTTAAAATATAAGAAATGTTAGTCAAAAACACAGCCAAAATTGACCCCTAATAAAATGACATATTTTAAAACATTGACAAAGTCACATAAAACAAGTAAAACTTCCAACCCATATATTTTCTAAAATTTTAAGAGTTCTTAAAAATTATTCTTGTTGCAACTAGTTGCAAAAATAACTATTATCCTATATTTCTGGGAAAAAAAAGTTTTTCATTTCAATTTGTTTTAATCTAACTAATTATTTCTTTAAAAATGATTTGACAGATACAGCGTTTTCAAAGGATATATAAGATAAATACAATTTTTCTTTTTGAATTTACAGTTTAATAGTTTAACCGTCTCTTCGAAATTTCCAACAACATTGTTTTTCACAAACTGAGTGTAGCTCACTTTTCCGAGTTTATTTTCCCTAGTTTCATTTTCACTTACCATTTTCGAATTGCAAAATTTATCCACTCGACGTGTGTCTCCTTTTTTCCGTAGACTTCGTCGTAGTTGTTCTAGCTTGAGTGCCTTCTTCCAAGAAAAACACCCACAAATGCACAGCTAAACTCTCACACTAGCACACTTGCAGCTTTCCGCAAGAACTTTTTTCTCCGACGAGGGGTGGTTTTCCTCTAATTCAAACACACTTTTCTAGACCTGTTTTTTTGCGAGCTTTTTCTCTGGATGTGTGTCGCCAGGTTTTGCTTTGTTTGTTTTCGTTCGATATTTCGCAATTCTCGGAAGGGATGCCACGTTTTTTTTACCCCGTGCACACTGTTAAAACACTCTCATGTCAGGGCGGGAAACCCCCTTTTCCTCTGCCTTTTTTGAGATGTCTTCAAAGCCACTTTATTTTTCGTTTTCCCCTTTTTTTCGAGGGGGAACACGACCGTAAAAACAACAGGTAATCGCCGGAAATTCCTTCCTTTTTAGAATCTTCAAATTGGTATTCCTGTCACGTCCTTCCCGGAATCGATTCTAGAACCCAAAAGTGGGCGCCCACACACAAACACACGTTTTCGCGAAAATTTGACCACCGAAAAAAAAACACCAACTTGTGGTGGTGAAAAAATGCAGGCAGCCACCTGACGAGCTCGACGTTAATTTGCTAAATGCCGTCAAAATTTAGCCCCCCAGCGCTATTATACAGATCAATGTTGGGCTTTTTGCCTCTTCCGAAACAACAAACATGTGCGGCAAAGTCTGTGAGTGAGAGATCGCTTGGCTCTCCGACGCTCTCCCACTGGTCTTGGACCCGGCCGCCGAACCGCGGAAGAGCAGCTCTTTTCTTTGGGGATGACCTCCAACGCAGGGTGAAAGAGGCAGTGAAAGAGAGAGTGATCGGACCCGAGACGGGATCGTTGTTGGTGTTCATGCGATCAAGTGAGTGAGAGTGCGCGATCGCTCGCGCTCTGAGCGAGGGTTTGGTGAGTTGGGGTGGAAATTCACCACGGTGAGATCGAGAAGTGAACCTTATTTTTTTAGGAGATTTATGTTGTGAGATCAATGGAAATTTTGTTTTAAGATCGTTGAAGTTTGTTTTTGTTAGTCCGTTGACATTTCTAAAGTTTTTATTTTTTTTTGAAAAGGTCCAATAGACTATTTTGTTTCATATGTTTATAGGTCATAATAAAAAAAAATGTCCAGATGTTTTGTCTGCAGTTTTTGATTCAACTTTCAACAAAAAAGAATCTTTAAACAAAAAAATACGGAATATTTTTAGATGAGGGCTAGGTTTAAGCTATTTTTTGAATATTTAATTCAATAGTGAACAGCATTTAATTCTATCGAGCAGCTAATGTTAACATATCAGCATTGAAATGTTCAATTAAAGCTTTTAAATGTTGTTTTCAACTGAAATCCAGTTTAATTTTCATCAAAACTTAGAAGCATATTTTGATTTCATATTAGGAATTATGACAGAAATCTTAAACTGCCTAACATGTTAGAATTTCTCTTATGCCATCTACTGGTATTTTTTGTTCTTTTTGGTCCTCATACTAAAACAGACGTTAATTTAATGAAAATCATCAGGAATTCTTAGAATTCTTTTAAAATTCTCATAAAATATTTACAATTTTTATTATTTCATTTGCAATTTTTTGTCTGGTTGGACAAACCACAAACTAAATTTCAATTGCAAGCCTGATTTTCAAAATTACTAAACAAAAAGAATCGCAAAATAACGTTTTTGCCGTATACATCATTACAGTTATGCTACCAGAATAAATAAGCAAAATATCAGTGATTTCATGATTTTTTTATAGAAACTCATTTACAGTTTTTGGGTATCAACATTCAAAATTTGTTATCATATTAAGTCTTTAAATGGTTTAAAATGCATTACAAGCGATTTGTAAGTTTCTTTTTCTATGGAATTTAAATTTTAGTCAATAATTATGTTTGCCCCCATATAATTTAAAGTAAATTTTAAAAGGAGGGAGTGCGAGTGGTTTCAAGCTATTTTTAAGCATAATTTTTGCTGCATTAGTTTAACTTCCGCATAGAATTCAAAAACTCGCAAGTCTCTTCCAAAGTTATTGATTTTTTAAACTTACTCCGATTTCTTAGATTTAATCGATTCCATTTTTGAATGCGATCTCATACTGTTTTTTTTACTTTCTACGGGTTTCAAAACTATTATTTTAATTGAAAAAAGTTTTCAATACATATTTTTACCCAAAATAATAAATAAACTATTCCTTACTAATTTCAAAATTCTCGTATGTTTGGCAGGATTAGCTCCGTCTAATTTGCTGATTTTCACTATTTAAGCAACTTATTTTGCAGAACTATTTATAGAAACTTATTTGCTCACTTCTTATTGAGCTATTAATCACTCGATATCAGTTAAAGCTGTAATTGAACGTCAAAGTGTTGATATGGCAACATTAGAGGCACGATTGAATAAGATGATGTTTCCTTACATTTAAAATTTTGGCAAAACTTGTTTCATTTGACAGTAAATCTTTCAAATCTTCAATCCAGTTTCCCGCAATATTTTACACAACGTTAGTTAATTAATCAGAGACCTACAAAGAATTTGTCAAAAACAAAAAAAAAGGTCATCCCCTGTTTTTTCAACATCTGTATTTTTAAAACCGGTTCACAAGGTTTGAACGTAGGAAAATGTTCAGTATAGAGACTTTTCGATCAGTTTTTGAAAATGTTGACGTTTAGACCATATTTCAAAAAATCAGTTTCAGTAAATGATTTTTTTTATTTTTTTTTTAGAGGATACATGCCATCTTGCATTTTTTGCGAGGCTTTTTGTAACATCAAAGAAATTTTTAACACATAAAAAAACTCTTCTTCAAATTTGCCTTTAAAACTTAAAAATCAAAAAAATCGCATAGAAGTCGCGTGTTATTTTAAGCCTGTAAAATAACGAATTACAAAAAATTTCGAATAGCCTACGCCATTCTTTAAAGTCATCCTTGAGAGCAACTGGCTCCTTATACATCAAAAGGACTAATTTAAGCCAAGAATAACATGTCTACACAGTCTCATTGAAATCAGAGAAGTTATAGTAGAAAGTACCTGACAAATTCCTGATTTGGGCTGAAATTTCTCATTAGCGAACATCACAAAAAAAAAAACTGCAATTCCTAATTTCAAGCCTGTTTAGTAAAAAAATTGCCAAATATCAAGAAAACAAAGAAAAAAAACCCTAAATTTTAACGATTTGTATCAATGTGGGGTCCTTAAATTCAAAATTTGTAAAAAAGAATAACAAAGACCCCCCCCCCCCCCCCTCACCATCCAATTAAAATTTGATTTTTGCGGTGTTTTAGAATTTTTGACAGTTTATTTTATGGAACATTGTATGGATTCTCGTCCACGTTTTTTGTTGATCCACTTGCAAAATTCACGTTTTCCACGATAAATTCTTCTAAATCAAAATCACTATGTAACCGATTGTCGTTAGATTACTTAAAATATGAACTTCTTCTATGGGCTTTTGTATACCTCGTTTTGAAGCTACAGAACAACATGCGTAGTTTTTCCTCTGTGGTTTTTCCCTGAGTTGATCATGTGATGGTTCTGCAATGTTGTAATTCTTACAAATATACTCGAAAGCAGTTCTCACGTTTTCAGAATAGTACTTCGTTATATCGTACAGGGACACTACGGTATTATTAACCATACTTTCAAAAGAACACAACAACGAACTGATATGAGTCGTTTCTGTAAAATACTTAGAATAGGAATTTCTAATTTTATTAAACGTACCTAAGTACCAACAAAGTCATGAATATCAAATCAATTTCAAAACATACATAGCAGGTACGTCATTTCGGCCTCCGCAGGTAACTAATGTGATTTTAACCAAGCGTATACGCGAAATCATTAATTTTCTTGCATGAATCAAAATGTTCAAAATGGCATAACTCAAAAAGTGCACATAAGTGCACTTTGAAATTTGGAGACAAGTTAGGACATGGTTCAAATTTTAAGCTGCAATTCAGGTCGCACAAATGCACACAAAAAAGTACTCCATTAACAAAGGTTGAAACAAACTAAATTTTGAATAAAAATCCATCTTTTTTGATTTTTATTATTTTTTTTAGCCTGTAAAAGTGTGTTTTGTAAAATGTTATTGAAAAGTTGAATCAATTACCTTTCTGAATATATATAATGATGCAGGAAAAAATACATAAACAGCTACACAGTACAACTATGAAAAGTAATCATTTTTTAGTCAAAAAACATGTTTTTTCTTACCATTTTCGCCTTTGAAGGTCTGCAATTCAGTGAATTTTGAACCTACAACTTTCAAACTCCGGATTTTTCTTAGTTAGAATGTTTATTTTCGAAAAAAAAAATACCAAAAAAATAATTAGAGTATGTCGGTTTTTCGATTTATGGCCGCCTGAAACCCCATAGTGCGACCCCCCCTGATTTTTTGGGGACATTATGGAGGGGGGGTGGGGAAGGGGAATGGCCTGAACAAAAATATTGGATAAACAAGCTTGAAAAAAATATTTCATCAAATTTATTTCTGCTCTTGAAATTACTACTTTTTTACATTCTTCGAAAATTTTAACCAAAGGGAAAGTAAGATTTTGGTGAACTTTATAAATTATTTTGATTAGGTATTTGCGATTGCATTTATCTTACTTTTAAAAATGCTTTTAAGATAATTTACCAACAAACTCTATTAAAAGTTTATCTCTGGTTCTAGCGGCGTAAAATCGTTTTTTTTTTTGTTCTCAAAACATATTTGAGCTTTACGAACTAAAACAAGACAAAAAAAAATTTTGATTTGATTATCAAAAAATTGTGCTAATCGAGTCCGGACTATTATTTATTTTTCATCGAATTTTTAGTTCTGAGCTCAAACGTGACTAAAAAATTTAACAATAATTGCAAAACTTGGAGGGTATAAGAAAAAAACACATAATAACCATGATTCGAATGACTTACAAAAATTGACAAAAATGACTGCGCAGGCTCAATTTGAGGAGAAGCATGAAATTTGTGCTCCCCAGAAACACGGGCACTTTGAATTTTTCAAAAATATTTAGACAGTTCCGATTTTTGTCCAAGGTTTGTAAGGAGAATAAGGGCGGCGTCGATCTTGCGTAAAACTAAAAATTGCATTCAAAATGTAGGAAAGCTGAACTGCACTAATTCTCCACACAAGCTTTGGAGAAAATCATTCGGCCCTGTCTAAATATTTTGGAAAAAATCAAAGTACACGTGTTTCTTGGGGTCCCAAAGTTCATGCTTCCCTTTGAGTTGCGCAAAGATATTTTGTTGTAGACTTGCAAAGAAAGTAAAAATTAGATATTAATTTTCTAAATAATAATGTTCAGCCCATAAAGTGTCCAGTCTCCAACCATTCCGGAGATTACTTCACTGCAGCTGCCCACCAACATGACGCCATTGCAGTATTGCAATGCGCTATGCAATCGTCGTCTCGTGGTACATAGTTGACGATCATCGCCACTTCGGTAACAGACATTCCCAGCGCAGCAGGAACGTTGTGGCCACACATTTAGTTGCAGCCCACCTCTTAATCCAAAACCAAGTGCCGGAGAGTGGCGTCATAAAAAAAGCCGGTTCCTGTCCCCAAAACGCCTTCCAACGCGCGCGCAAGTCACCAGCAGACAACAAAGCAAACGGGAGAGAAGAGCGGAAGGGGGAGAAGACAAGTTCACAGAGAGAGAGCGAAAGTCGACGCAAAGGTCGGAAACGATCACCCTCGAAAGAAAGCGAAAGTGGTGAATTCTCTGCGGAGCATTCATTCGTGAACAGAGAGCGCTCTCACGAACAGAGCAGGAGAGCGGGGATCGGTAAACGAGGATCACGATCGCACGCAAAGTGGGCTAAGCGGATGAACTAATGCACGCGCAGCAAAAGCAAATTAAACGGAACCACGAGAACTTCAAGCGCAGTTAAAGAGCTTGAAGTGTGTTGCACAAGACGAAGAAGACAGAGCTTACAAAGTACGCACACGTGTGAGAGAGTAGCCGCGCGCACGATCGATCGTGTGTGCATAACATAACGTTTGATTTGTGTGTGTGCGAATTAATTAGCCTAGTGTTTGGCCCTAATTGAGAGCGAATTTCCTCATACGCGCAAAGCATCATCCACACATACACACCGGAGCAGAGGATGCAACTATTGCGATGAAGAGACGGTTTAGTGAAGAGACCGCGAGTTATTCAAATGATCCTTCGTGGAGATCGTTATCGAAACCGCAATTATCTTCAAAGCTCGACGCACGATCGCCGCAGGCGACGGCAAGCAGCAATACGGCGGCGTAGTGGGAGCTTGCACCGATCAACACCTAAAATAAGGATGGGAGTCTGCTAGGGTGGTTCTATTCTTTCACATTCTTTGATTATTTAAACATCATTTAAATTTTTACAACTTTCACAACTTTCTTCGTCAAAAACATGTATCATTTAAAAGTCTTTGTGGCATTTTTTAGATTCCACAAAAAAAAATCAACAAAAATTCAATATTTTGTAAAGTGTGTCAAAAGCTTCAAAGAGGTCAAATCTTGTTGTTTTGTTGCATTATTTTAAACATGAAAAGTTTTTTTTAAGAAGGAATTCTTTGAAAATTAAAAAAAAGGTAGTTTTTCAAATCCATAAATGAGGAATGCATAATAATATTGTATGGAAAAATGATCAAATTTTTAACTTTGTTTAACCGAAAGGGAAATATTAATTTTCAGAAAATCCTTTAAAATATGAATGTAGTAAACTTGTGAATTTTATTTTTATTTTAAAAAACGTTACTTAATCCACCTTTAGGTGGCTGGTGCCTTCCTCACATTCATAAAGTCAATACATTCAGTAAAAATAGCAACATGTTTAACAAATCAACTTTATTACTCATTTCTTTTGATAGGGTTCACAGACCTTAAATATTTCTGGCTCATCGGCAAGGTCTGATAAAAAACCTATCCAACGATAGTTCGCATGGATGATTCAGGCAATATTTCTATCACAATATCTGAAATCCGGCCTCCAAAAAGTGTATAAATAACACTTAAGTGCTAATAACTTTTGATAGGGTTGTCAGATCTTCAATGTTTTGGACTCATTGGAAAAGTCTTTCTGAACCTTTCTGAAAATGTATAACATGATAGGTTTTCTTGCAAAAACCACCCTTTTTACAATCTTCCGCCAAAATCGTTTTTTTAGCATAACTTTTTGAAGTACTTATCTAAACTTGCTGATTTTAAATAGAGACCTATGTGACCCCAAGACGGATCGAATGAGACTAATAATGTCAAAATCCGTTCATCCAGTCTGGAGATAAACGAGTGACAATTTTATTTTTCCACCCACCTACACACATCCACACAGACATTTGCTCAAAACATGATTCTGAGTCGATAAATATACGTTATGGTGGGTCTACGAGGTCAAACTAATAAGTTCATTTTTCGAGTGATTTTATAACTTTTCCTCAGTTAGGCGAGGAAGGCAAAAACTAATTGCAATCATATACAATAATATTCAGTAAGTAATAAAATCATAAAAAATAAGCAGGACAAAATCTTTTTTAAGCGAAATTAACAAAACAAATTTCCGTACCATTTCTGTTGTTGGTTTGGTGCCAAAATTTTTGACAGAGTTAAAGCGATAAAATTTATTGAAATTTGACCAATAGATATTTAAAACAATTTCAGGCTAACTTGAGCAATTTTTAAATTTGATTTAAAATAAAAATCCAACAATAGTTCAAAATAACAAAAAAACGGATTCTTTAAAATTTTGTTTTTTTGCTCAATCAAAACTAACTAAAGAACAGAAAGACTAATTAAAGAACTTCAGTTTTATGGTTTGATACACAATAATCGTTACAGCTATAAAACAAGAAAAACGTAGATGTAAATACTACAGAAAAAATTATTTCAAGTTTAAAAAAGAATAATAAATTGTCTAAAAAATTTTGTTAAATTTTAAATATTTTGAATTATAAAAAAAAAGATTTTATTAATGAATGTGGTAGGTATTATTCAAGTATTATTACACCAGAAAAGAGGTAAAATTACACATTTCAGAGGTAAAATTTAAAAAAATCCTGACTTGAAAGATGTACCCCTTCCCAGATGTAATATTTCCATGTTTTTTTTATTGTGATAGTAAATAAATTATAATTTAACGGAATAATATTTATAAGTGATTTTAAAACCTTTGATAAACAACAAAGCTGTCGGTTTTCAATTGGGAGTATTGCTAAATATTGAAATGGCTCCATACAAATTTCTGAAGGATTTGGTGTCTTGGAAAAGTTAGAATGATAAGGACATTAAAAAAATACCAGTACATGGAAACAAACCCTGCAAAGTTAGAAATAACACGAAATTTTAAAATGAAAAACGTTACTTAATCCACCTTAAGGTGGTTGGTGCCTTCCTCACATTAATATAATGTTGATAGGGTTGATAGTTTTTCAATCTATTGTACTCATTGGAAAGGTCTTTTGATTACGCATCTAAATCAGTTTCATCAAAATATTTGAGATCCGCCTTCAAAAAGTGCATAATTAAAATCATGAACATAACTTTTGATAGGGTTGTCAGATCTTCAATTTTTTTGGGTTCGTTGAAAAGGTCGAATGACATTTTTTTGATCAACTTCCCACCTCTCTGATCCCACTTACACACAGACATTTGCTCAGATTTTGGTCTTGAGTAGGTATGTATACGTGAAGGTAAGTCTAGGAGGTCCAATTAAGAAGTTCATATCTAGAGTTTTTTTTGAAAAGGTCCTATAAACAAAATTTTCAATTTTTGCTTTTTGGGTGTTTTTAGAACCGCCTTGAGTCAGGGGTATTCAAAAACACCTAAAAAGCAAAAAGTGAAAATTTTGTTTATAGGACCTTTTCAAAAAAAACTCGAGATATTAAATATGAAATTTTCAAGTGATTTTATTGCTTTCCGCAGTAAAGTGAGGAAGGCAACGCTGGCCTGACTGGAGTTCGCATCTATTTGGACGACATTCTGGTTGGCGGATTCTACACAACCTGCACGCTGTGCTCGAGGGCATCCGCGACTACGGTTTCCACCCCAGTTCTCCAAGTGTCGGTTCTTCATGAACGAGATCAAGTACCCCTATGCCACGTGGTCAACAGCTTAGGTATCCGCCCCGATCCAGCCAAGCTCCAAGCGATTTCCACGATGCTGCTTTCAAACGTCCCAGAACTACATGAGCCATCAAGGTCGTGCAACATCGTTACTGTTCGCTCACCCCCGCCGGGAAGAACTATGGACAGATTTAGAAGAAATGTCTCGCACTCGTGATCGGTGTCACGAAGTTCCACTCCATGATCTATAGAAGACACTTTACCCTGTAGACCGACCACAAACCTCTTCTCTCAATCTTTGGCTCGAACAAAGGCATCCCAGTCCACTCAGCGAACCGACTGCAACTTTGAGCCATCATACTGCTCACCTACGACTTCTATATCGCGTACATCGCTAAGGATCACTTTGGCTATGCGGACGTTCTCTCTCGTCTCATTAGCTAGCACAGCAAAGAAGACGACGATCGCCGCAATCTTGTTGGATGACGAACTCGAAGTTTGTATCAACTCGTCAGTCAGCAACTTCCTGGTCACGCACGCCCTGTTCCCGAAGGCTACAAAGAAGTCGAAGTCGATGCCAAATCAACATTTGATCTTCTGCCAGCTCCGTTCAAGCCGCCGAAGCCCACTCCTGCAAGCAAAAAGCAGAACGCTGACTTCGACCGGAAACATGGAGCTGTTGAAAGGTGTATCGCGACCGGTAACCTAATCTTAACATAGTTGTTACTTCCCAACGATTTTACGTGGGCGCCAGGGCCAGTGATCGAGAAATTCGGCGGGGTGAACTACGTCATCAAGCTCTCCAACCGTCCAATCAAGGTCGCTAACACAACATCGGTGCAAGCTCAACCCGGCACGCTTCCGCTGGACAACTTTGGGATCGAGTCGTAGCTACTGCCGGGCGGAGATTGAACGTTCCTAGCAGAGCTCCGGATCGCTTTACTCTGGGAGGGAGATGTTGGGTTTCCATAGAACCACCAGCCGTTCCGAAAAATCGCGACACACTGTGCTTTTTGGTAGCAAAGCCAAGTCGAGAGAGGCGCGATCAAAGTTGTAGAACCTACCTTTAGTTTTCATCATAATTCTAATTGCCGTCTAGAGAATAAACGTAATTTAATTGTCAGCCGTGCATCGTTTTTATTTCTTACGACTTTGTGGCCGCTCGTTTTGTTCGCGGGTACACAACAAACATAAACATCAGTTTGACGTTTGTGCAGCGACGCAGCAAGGCCAAATTCACGGAAAAAATATTTTGCAGACTTTTTATCACCAAGCATTCTGTAAAACAGCTGTGATTCAAATGTTTTTTTTCTGATCGTTTCTAGAAATTGATTTATAAGATCATTCCTAGTAACACATAAAACCAAAATATATGCATTTTAAAATTCATGCGATTTTTAAAAGTGCCGTAATCATCAAAATGCAGTCTATTGCAGACTTTCGTCAAAGTTAATACAGACTTCTCACGAAGCAAAAGTGCCAAACTGTGGCAACCGGGCGATACGCATGCTGCGCGTCTCTCGCGTGTAAGCAAAAATACCCGGCCTTTGAGGTTATGCAAAAATCACCCTTTTTTGTAGCTACAAAAAAACTTTTTCGTGGCATAACTTTAAAAGTACTTCACTAAACAGAATAAAATTTAATAGGGTCTTAGGGGACCCCAAAACAAACAGAATAAGGCGGATCCGGCCAAAATCGGTTCAGCCAGTTCTGAGATAATCGTGTGGAAAAAAAATCATGTCTACACACATCCCCACAGACATTTGTTCAGAATTTGATTCTGAGTCGATAGGTATACGTGAAGGTATATCTAGGAGGTGTATTTAAGAAGTTCATTTTTCGAGTGATTTTATAGCCTTGCCTCAGTGAGATGAGGAAGGCAAAAAGACCCTTCTGGGTCAACGTGGATTCGAAAAGTTTATTAAATTTCCCATAAATGACATGTTCCAAAAAAAATTTACAGTTGAGTAAAGGAAATTGGCAGAGTTTTCAAAACTTTTTAAGTGTTTTTTTCGATGAAAAATACGTTTTTCCGGAATTCTGAGTACGCCATCAAATCGGGCGTCTAATTTTATATAAGAGTCTCTTTGGCACCAAATTTCTATCTCATTACCGTTTCAGGCTGCACAATTATTGAAGAACACCTCTGTTATCGCATGTTCAAAAATTGAAGGGGTCGTACCGCCCCTCCGTCACGAGATATCAAAAAACGGACCTCGGATAAGTGATTAGGGACAAAAGTTACCCCTTAGGACAAAGTTTCACGCAAATCGAAGAGGGGTCGGGGCAACTTTTCCCGATTTCGTGTGTGTCGGTAGAGAATTACCCCTATAGAAAATGACATTGCACGTTTTTTGATAAAGTGCATCGTTTTCAAGTTATAGGCATTTTCACGTTCTTTAGAAAAATGTTCAGTTTTTCGCAATTTTCAAATACTTCATGAAGGAAATGCATCCCCGCAAAAATATTTTTGATGAGCTCTGAAAATTTACCTCACTTTTTTTTTAATTTGTTGATTGGACTTCTGGTTGTTGAGATAAAGACTCTTGAAGTTTAAATTTGGTGTATAATAAGTTTTATCAGTGTCATCTATTAAGCCCTCATCTACCAACTGGTTCTAGCTCAGAAACTATTGATTCGATTTTAAATGTTAAAAATATAAATTTAGTGTAATTGTCTACACTTTTTCATAAAAATATTAAGAAAATATAAAATCAGCCTTTGAAAAAAATGATATAAGAATTTTCAAGCTTTTCAAAAGGTTACTCTGATTCTCAAATTTCAAAGTTTATTAAACAGACAACTTCACAAAAAATGCGAAAAAAAATCGAAAATTAAAAACTGTATTTTGGGAACTTTGATATAAAGTCATATAAAACAAATTTAATATCTTTTTAGTGATATTCTCCTATATTCGTCAATAACCGCCACCCTAACACCATACTCTACAATGTTTACGACGCGATGCGTTGCAGCTGCAGCCGCGTTTTGCATCGTACACTTTATAGACCAGCACCAAAAGCTCCACAAACCGACCAACCATCCGATGTGCCGAAACGTGACGCTTTTAGTTTACTTTTAGTTTCTTTATTACACAACTCTTCTCCCGCGTGGACTGAATTTACGATTAGACCGCCACCACGTTGATGATGATGATGTCAACCGCAAGTGTCAATTGAGTCGTCGTTGAGTCGTGTATCGGTTGGCGGATTTGGTTAGATTTGTGGCCTGAATGTGTGTGAGTCACCCCTCTGGGGGGAAGCCACAAAAATGACCGCCAAGGTTGTGTGTCGTAGATCCTGGTTGGGGGGAAGGGTCTCTGGAAACATTAGTCGATTACACGCTGGATTGACAAATGGGCTCGATTAATCAGCAGCGTTGCGTCTTTGGAGTACCTTCTGGAACGTTTCAGTAGCAATGCGTTGGTTCGTGGTGCAGGATTACATTGAGTCACTTCGTCCGATCTATCTTGCTTCGAAAGCATGTCTTGTACACTTCAGTACACTCGATCAAAGCACTGTAAGCGCTAAAAGAACGCTGTTTGGTCAAGTCAGCCTGGTCTTCACGGTATTCATGGATATCTGCCTGTTTACGTTTGCTATACGTAGCCTAACGTTGTACCTCGAGGTGACCGATTCGCTTCTTCTGAACGGTGGTCTTTTCGCTTCCCTTGCGTTGACTTTCATTTTTTCTACGACTCTTCCCCTGTGGAACAGTCATACAGACGTCCAGATGTACCAGTTGTACAAAAATATTGCGATTTGTGATGTAGAGTTGCTTAATTTGGGATTCACTGAGAACCATTCCCGTCACCACATGATGAGCATCGTCTTGCTCTGTAATTCCATGATGATGGTGGCTTATATAGTGATAACCATCGTCTTCTTTCCATCATACCTCGAATGGCTTGGTATTGCTAACCTCTTTCCATCGGGATGGACTACCTTATCCTACGTTCGTACCAACCTGGTGCTTGGAGTCTTTATCAGTCAAACCACTTTGACACTGCATTCGTTGCGAAAGCGATTCCAGATGCTCAATCAAGCGATATGGTAAGCAGATTGTTCTAAAATCCAACCTAAGCTAACTCATCTGAACTTCTCTAGCAAATACCTGCCAACCACAGTCCAGTCAAAACGATCAATACCGAACCCAAAGCTGACATCCCTCCTGATCCGGAAGTTCGCCACCCTCCACGACCTGCTCAGTGACACCGTAAACCTGTACAACTACTGCTACTCCCCGAAAGCCATCTTCATAGCAGCTTCCTACTTCGGACTCACCCTGTTCGCCTGGTTCGGACTGATCCACGCGTTCACCGCTAGTACGGACGTGACTACGCTACGGATGTCCGTGGCCAACGTCGTCTACGATTGCTTCTTCCTGGTGTTATTTGGTCTACTAGTATCGTTCTCATGCCTAGTCAATCGTGAGGTAACGACAACAACCCTTTTAAAACCCTTTAAACCCAGCAAAAACTTAAATTTGCAGTGCCATCGTACCGCGGTCCTCCTCCACAAGGTCGTCTGTTACGGATCCTTCGACAGGCGGACCACCAAACAGCTTCGTTGCTTTTCGCAGCAATTGTGGCACCAGCTGCCCAAGGTTTCCAGCCGGCTGTTTGACTTCGAGTGGGAGCTGTTTTATCACGTGAGGAGCTTGTGCCGACGATTATGACTTTATTATTGAGTTTGTAATCTTTTGCAGACGTCGGGAGCACTGGCAACCTATCTGGTCATCCTGATTCAGTTTGATCTGGGCAACATCAACTACAAGAGGCTTCCGCAGGGAATTTTGTAACTTAAGTGAATTTTGATGTAAAGCTAAAGATATCGAAAAATTCCCAAGCCTTAAATAGAGTGTGCTATTTGCCAAATAGAAATTATGGCTCAAAAACACGTTTTTTTATATTTATGTAATACACAATGTTTTTTTTTAATATTGCAGGAAATATTAATATTCATCTGTCTTTGAAATGCAGACTTGTGAGCAGTTGGCAGATTACTTCAAAAAGAAATAAAAATGCATTTTTTTCTTATTTGTTTAATTTGCTTCAGTGTACAAAGAATATGTTAAATAACAGCTTTGGAAGAGCGTTTTTGATTGTATACTGGTAATAAATTGCTTAATTGAGAAGTAAACAAAAAGGTTTCTCTAAAAGTGTTGCCAAATAAGTTGCTTAAAATAAACTGTGAAATCTGCTGATTAGATGGAAATAGCATCGTATTAAGGGTGGGCTTTGAACAGGACACTGGGGAAAATGCCGGTTTTGACCCTTGACAATGTTTTGTAAATAACTCAGCTACACGAAACTATTTTCAAAAAAACGGCACGTTGCCGTGTAGCTAACATTGTAAGCTACCAAATTCTGCTAAGAAATAATTTATAAAGTTGTTTATTAAAAAAACTCTGGTCCATGTTTTACAAAAAATCTTGTATTGATTTATTGCATTATTTATTTTTGTTCTATTCCTATCACTTGTTTGCCGGCAACCGGGCGCATTCCAGCGTTACAGATTGGTCGTGATGATCAAAATGGCGAACACCTAGGGTAGTAGGAACAATAATAGACGCATTGTTAGCATTGTTGTTCCAAACATTATTAATATATCTAGTATTTCAAATAATTCTTTTATTAGAAGTATTTTAAGTAATTCAAGTATTTCAAGTATTACAAGTATTTCAAGTATTTCAAGTATTTTAAGTTATTCAAGTAATTCAAATATTAAGGAATGTATTTCAAGTATTTTCAAGTATTTCAAATATTTCAAGTGTTTCAAGTATTTCAAGTATTTCAAGTATTTCAAGTATTTCAAGTATTTAAAGAATTTCAAGTATTTCAAGTATTTAAAGTATTTCAAGTATTTTAAGTAATTCAAGCATTAGAGAATGTATTGCAAATATTTCGAGTATTCGAGTAATTAAAGTATTTCAAGTAATTCCAGTACTTTAAGAATTTCAAGTAATTCAAATATTAGGGAATATATTTCAAGTATTTTCAAGTGTTTCAAGTATTTTCAAGTGTTTCAAGTATTTAAAGTATTTCAAGTAAATATTTCGTATTTCAAGTATTTCAAGTATTTCAAGTATTTCAAGCAAATATTTCGAGTATTCTAGCACAGAAATCTCGTCGACCCACCTTCATGTATACCTATCGACTCAGAATCGAAATTATTATGGCCGGATCTCAGATATTACTAACATTTTAAAAGGGCGTAATATTGAATGTTTGGCCCTTTTGAAATGTTAGTCTTGGTTTAATAATTTTAAAAATATTTTTTTTTTTTTCGAAAAGATCGGAAAATTTTACAAATGATATTTTCACATTGAAAATCGGACCATTAGTTGCTGGGATATCGACATTAGAAAATGGTGGGTTGTTTGGGTGAGACTTAGAAAACATCAATTTTCTTGTTTTTAAATCTTTGCATGGCAATATCTCAGCAACTAAGGGTCGTATCAACAAAGTTCAAAAAAGCAAAATATAGAGAATTTTCTCAGTTTTTCAAAAATATTTTTTCAGAAGAGTGCAAACATGTGCATTAATTTAAAAAATAAAAAACCGCGCCTTTTTTCAAAAAAGTTACCCAAAAATGGCTATTACTTGAAAACGGTGCACTTTATAAAAATTCCACTACAGTACTTTTTAATTGCAAATTTGATTTTACATCGAAAAATAAAGTTTAAATTTTTTTGCGACCAATATTTCGATTTGTTTGAAAAAATTAGTGTTGATTAAAAAATCATAACTCGGTCTAAGATTTTTTGCACAACCTGGAAATTTCTGAAAATTTGGCATTTGATGTCCTCTAAAACACATCAAAAAATAAAAAAAATATTAATAGTGTTTTTTTGCAAATCAAGTTTTTCTAACCAAAAAATTTAAACAAAAAATCACCAAATTTTTTTTACCTTTTTTCATTTTTTTCATTGTAGTCATTCCTTCAAAAGATACAGATTTTTGAATTTTCATACATCATTTTTGTATGGCCAGCTGCCAAATTTGTATGGAAAATTATATGGACAAACTAATGATGCAAAATGGCTTTTTTGGGCATACCGAAGGCACCAAAAAAGTTTCAAGTAAATCTCTCTAGTAAATCTTTCCCAGTTCCTGAGGGGAACACCCTTGAAGAGTATCGGGGCCGGCATTTACAAAGCGGATTCAGTGGCAAATTCATTCTCAACTTACTGTTAACATGTTAATGTTAATGTTAACATTCCATAGGTCGCCTTCCTAAGGTGTCGTGATAAGGTCCAGTTTGTGACGATACACTACCTTCCCTTTACTAAGCAATCGAATCCAGAAGAGATACGATCACCAGTTGTGTTGGTCCGAGCCGGGATTTGAACCCCGATCTACCGCTTTCAGCCGGATTAAAAAATACAAAAATTAAAATTGAAGAAAAAAGACCGATTTCGTAGAGATTAAGTTTATCAAAATTCTTTTCTAATGAGTCTAAAAGTTTGAAGATCTGGCAACCCTGTCTCGAGTTATGATCACTTCAGTGATATTTATGAACTTTTTTGAAGCCGGATCTGAATTGGCTCCACATGCATTTGGTATTTAGTTTTAACCATTCAGATGAATATAATTTTCAGTTATTTTGTGTTATCCATTTTTGGTTAGAGTGAGAAAGGCATCAACCTCATGGGTGCATAAAGTTATTTTTTGTATGAGCAGCTGCCATGTTGATATGAAGACTTATATGGATGAAACAATGATGCAAAATTCTCTCTTTGGAAATAGGAAATATTGCAACAAAGTTAACACAAATAAAATTTCATGAAATCGATCGATTTCTGTGAGAATTGTTATATTATGAGAAAAAATCTATTAGCGATTGGTTGGAGTCCACACTTTGAGCATTGCACTTTTATTTTGTATGGAAATATGTACGGGAAAACCTGGTCTTTCATATTTTGATTTTTTTCAATTTTCATTTTCTTCTAATTTTTTAAAACTGACTCAAAAGCGTTAAATTATTATTTTTTAAGTTTCACGAAGCCTGCTATCTTGCTCATGTCAGAAAAAAACAGCTTGCTCAAAACTGGTCTAAAACGTGATTGTCGAGCAAAAATCCGATTAAGCCCAGTTTTGAGAAAATTCTAGATTTTCTTTTTTATTTTGACGCTATTGCGTTGTTTGAAAATTTAGCTCGAAATTAAGATGACAAAAATATAATTTCAACAAATTGGAATTTTTTTTAGGGAATTTCCATACAAAATTGATTTGATAATTTATAATTATTTCCGACTAGCCAGTCTAATGTCTATTATTGTTTTTAAGTATTAAAATAAAACTATATGCATCATTCTCGTAATTATGGACATATCTTTTTGCCTTTCTTACTAAAGAAAGGTATAGGTTTTACTTTAAGGCAGGACGTCATTTCCATCTTCGTAAATATGTCGATTCAGCATCAATTTTAATCGGAAAAATCGTCAAAAAATCACACTGCATCGATTTTCGACGCTTTATCGATTCACTTTAACAGAACTCGTCTATCTCCAACCCTCGAATTTTGAGAAAATAAATTCCGTGGAGGTCGAGTAATGTTCGTATGTGGTAAAATTTTGCAAAATTTTGTGTCGCGCCGTTCTCAGCTCCCATATATCCGATTTCGATTCTTCTAAATGCAGATGAAAGCTAGTGTGCTGAACCTGGGCGAGTTGCCGCGCAAATTTCGAAATATCCATCTGTTTTCTGATGCGGCCAGACTTTTCAACAAAATACAAAGTTTTCAAATGAAAATATGGTCAATTTTTTTCATTTTCATATCTGCATTTTTCGAGCCCTACAACCTCCCAAATTTTCATCCAGCTTCATAATACGGTTCTGGAGTTAGAGCCGTTTGATTGACCTACCATAAGAAAAAAAATCCCTAAAAAAAGGTAAAAGCCCACCTGGTGACCTTCGCCAATATTTTTCATTTCTGATTTTATTCGAAATTTCTTGCTACATTCATAGTACAGACCATAAGTGAGCATCTGAAACAAATTCGACATCGATCGGCAATCCCGATCAATTTTTAGAACGATTTACTTTTTGCCTTTCTTACTTAAAAAGGTATAGGTTTTACTTTAAGGCAGGACGTCATTTCCATCTTCGTAAATATGTCGATTCAGCATCAATTTTAATCGGAAAAATCGTCAAAAAATCACACTGCATCGATTTTTGACGCTTCGTCGCCAAGTCGACAAGTTGTCAAGTTGAGCTTCGAATACTGGCGCGAGAATGCTGGCGCATATATTTTGTAGCTCGACTTATACTCATTTTGTAGTAGCTTGTCTACCGATGTTTCCTTCAATATGTAAGATATCGTAGCTTTTCGGTTTCTTTTGCCCTGTCCGTTTTTGCATAACTGTCCAATGTTTATGCAAAAACTTTTGTGACATAGGACATTCATCCGGCTACAATCATTTTGTTTCCCGTGCGCTCCTAAAATCGCCTAAATGTAGACTTCATTTTTTCGTGATTTCGTAAGTTTATTTAACAGGGTTCATTGGATAGGATAATAGGAGCTTTCTAAGCTTTTCATCGTTTATTTCGTTTTCAAGGTGTTCAATGCTGGCGACTCCAATGGCTTTCTTCCTAAGGTTCTCGCGATTGAGTGTGTAGTGGTGCGGTTGTTAAAAATAGCTATCTCTGACTCTGTCACTCTCGTAGAAGCTGAATGGCTAGCTTCCCTGCACCGTGCGGCACACGCGGTTCACTTGTACCATGTCTTGGTGCGCTGATACGATGAACCAAAACACCAACACAGTCACACAAAAGGGCTCGTACCGAAACTAGAAAACCAAAACCGCGGTGTGCGTTGTTGGGAAGCTTGCTATGATCGCGTTTGTCATAATCGCTTGTTTGATTAGAAACGTACAAACATATTGTACGATTAAAAATATTCTTTTGGTGAAAATTGCGTTTTTTATTTCTTTTGGAAATCATATCATTCATAATACTCATAATATCATCATAATACATTGCTTTCATCATAAGACTTTCTTTTGAGCTAACGTTATAAATAAACAAAGTCGATGTTATTAATTGTAAGAAGTTCTACCATTGTTATATTCTTTAGTAAGAAAGGCTCTTTCTCACCCCAGGTGGGATTAAATCGGGTTTTTAAATATCAATTAACCTGCAAATGTATTGGTAAGGAAACATTTCTTCCAAATATCTTTAATCTTTCATATGAATTCATATAAATTCCTTCAACGCTATATACCCTGTTAACCTTTATGAAATACTGAATATACTGAATATAATTGAAATCACTAAAACACTCATAAAATAATGAATATGATAGCGAGCTATATTCTTACAGTATTTGATCATGCTTCTATATTCCCAGTAATTTTTAGTTTTTTCGTAATTTTAACGTTAACAGGTACCACGTCCCAGTCCATCTTCTCACCTGGCTCGTCGTTATCCAACCCAAACGACATTCGATCCATTTGCCTCGGCGCCAGCATCCGTCGTATAACTAAATCAATCGCTCTCCCGCTCCTGCATTCCGGTGGCCATTTGTCACGCGCCGGCCGCGCATTCAAAAGCGCCCTCAAAAGCTTACCCCGCCATTGACTTGAAGCTTGCCTTATGCTTCCGCTTTGTAGAGGTCTGCTGCTGGTAACACTTTGGGCACCAATAATGGTCCTGTGATTGCACAAAGACATCCAATCCCAGAGCGGTGGGCAGGGGCTCCACGCGAATAATTTGTTCCTTCAAATGGGTGGCACGGTTAAAAGGGTTGATGCTGCAGCAGCTGCAGCTTGAATGAGAAGTGCACAGTTGAAAAAGTTTTCGAAGAAATTAAGATTTAGACATTTAAAAAACTTTGAAAAATAACAAAAAATCTTACAAGAAATTAAGAAGAAATTGCAAAGTAATTTAAAGTTTTTCATCGTCCAATTACCCCAAGTCACACCTGACTTTATTGCTGTGGTAATCGCGCTGGAATCGGAACCCAAGTCTTTCGAGTTCGCCCCTTTTCAACGGGATCCACGTTTGATACGGTTCGTTAATTTTCCAACAAACTCCTCGCCACCCCGTCGCAGTCATTCGACGTCTCCCTTCGGTCCGAAGATTGATTGTTGAATTTTCAATGAACGACACTCTCATCGCGTGACTGAACGGCGGAATCGAATCAATGTCCGCGCGAACTTTGTCACTAATTGGAGCCCCCGCGAAGCTGCTGGCTGCCTGTAAAGAGGGGCAAACTTTTCAGATTGGAAGCCGAAGCATCGTAATTGAACGCTCGCCAGACAACTTGCCGATGGGTTTGCTAAAGGTTCAACAATGTTTGAACGAAAACTGGAGGAGTTGACGCCTTTTCTGTTATTGATTGCTTTGTAGTTTTAAACTTCTGTTTGTTGTCAATTAACGTCGGTGGATTGATGCTTTGTAGACTTTTTTTTTGTATTTTGCCATGTCTTCAAGTCTTCAAGTCTTCAAGTCTTCAAGTCTTCAAGTCTTCAAGTCTTCAAGTCTTCAAGTCTTCAAGTCTTCAAGTCTTCAAGTCTTCAAGTTTTCAAGTCTTCAAGTCTTCAAGTCTTCAAGTCTTCAAGTCTTCAAGTCTTCAAGTCTTCAAGTCTTCAAGTCTTCAAGTCTTCAAGTCTTCAAGTCTTCAAGTCTTCAAGTCTTCAAGTCTTCAAGTCTTCAAGTCTTCAAGTCTTCAAGTCTTCAAGTCTTCAAGTCTTCAAGTCTTCAAGTCTTCAAGTCTTCAAGTTTTCAAGTCTTCAAGTCTTCAAGTCTTCAAGTCTTCAAGTCTTCAAGTCTTCAAGTCTTCAAGTCTTCAAGTCTTCAAGTCTTCAAGTCTTCAAGTCTTCAAGTCTTCAAGTCTTCAAGTCTTCAAGTCTTCAAGTCTTCAAGTCTTCAAGTCTTCAAGTCTTCAAGTCTTCAAGTCTTCAAGTCTTCAAGTCTTCAAGTCTTCAAGTCTTCAAGTCTTCAAGTCTTCAAGTCTTCAAGTCTTCAAGTCTTCAAGTCTTCAAGTCTTCAAGTCTTCAAGTCTTCAAGTCTTCAAGTCTTCAAGTCTTCAAGTCTTCAAGTCTTCAAGTCTTCAAGTCTTCAAGTCTTCAAGTCTTCAAGTCTTCAAGTCTTCAAGTCTTCAAGTCTTTAAGTCTTCAAGTCTTCAAGTCTTCAAGTCTTCAAGTCTTTTGCTTTTGCTTTTGCTTTTGCTTTTGCTTTTGCTTTTGCTTTTGCTTTTGCTTTTGCTTTTGCTTTTGCTTTTGCTTTTGCTTTTGCTTTTGCTTTTGCTTTTGCTTTTGCTTTTGCTTTTGCTTTTGCTTTTGCTTTTGCTTTTGCTTTTGCTTTTGCTTTTGCTTTTTTTGCAAGTTTATGCCATGTTACTCCATGAAATCTCACAATCTGAAATCTCAAATGTAATGGTCTCTTAAAAGGGTGCCGTGCTTGACGGCCGTTTGCTTTCTCCCTCTCAATGCCCATTTCCAAGGATTCTCAGTCGGTGAATGAAACAGAAAGTGTGACCGGGCAGGGTAGAACCCTAAAGTAGCCCGGTGGGTAGGATTTATAGGGTGTCACGCGGTAACCGGGACTCGACGTTTATGAATGGTCTCGTTTTTTCCGTTTCGAGACGGTGTGTAATGCAAATTGGAGAATTTGGACATAAAGAACAACCATTAAAAAAATCCTTGCACCGGTAAACGAGGGTACGGTGCCCATTTCGGGGAAAGTATAATTAAACGATGGTCAACGCGCGAAGGGTCACGCGTTTTTCAGAAGACGACGGGTGCTTAAGGTGAGCGCACTTGGCAGCAAGAATTTGGCGAGATGACCCCCCTTAAAAAGTATTTGTTTAAAGCTTGTTTTACGGCGGACGAGCGACTATTTGGCGAGTACGGACCGTTAGCTGGAGTTGGGATTTTGCAACATGTGCCATTTTGTTTATGGAAACATGATGGTGCATAATACTTGTTTTAATAGTTGTTATTAAATTCAGTATATAATTACGACGAGTTTGTTTTGATATACCAGCAAGAAAGTCGTAATTTTCTAACCAAAATTAGTGTCAAGAGAAAAACAACATGTTCTTCGTTGCAAAAAAAACACACGAAAAAAAGGACAGTGCAAAACTAATCAGAAAGAAGGAATGAGAAATGAGAAATGAGAAATGAGAAATGAGAAATGAGAAATGAGAAATGAGAAATGAGAAATGAGAAATGAGAAATGAGAAATGAGAAATGAGAAATGAGAAATGAGAAATGAGAAATGAGAAATGAGTAATGAGTAATGAGTAATGAGTAATGAGTAATGAGTAATGAGAAATGAGAAATGAGAAATGAGAAATGAGAAATGAAAATGATGAGTGAGAACTCAGCAATGAGAAGTCCAAAACGAGATGCAAGAAAAGAGATATGTAAATGAAAAAAGTAAATGAAAAATAAATCACGGGAGATAATTTGAATCAATCTCATTTGCAAAACCGTAAAAAAGTAAAAGTTCAGCAAAATTTAATTTCACCAACCCAGTATGAGGTAATCGACGACCTGTCCTCCACCTGGTATACATTCCAAATAAATGACACAATCAACAGTCGGAGAGGTAAAAACATTCCTCCATTACAGCATCGTTCCGGAGGCATCCGCCTTAACCACTTTTACTTCCCCCCCTACTTCAATGTCGTAAGACACGGCGAATTGCTAAATTGCTGAAGGAAATCACACAACCTTGTTGAAAAGAGATGCGAACGACGTTTCGCGATTCAACGAGAAGAAGCTGAGCTGTGAGGCGGAGAAGCAGAAAAAAATCGTCAACGAAATTCGATCCGCCTGACTGACCTATTAAAATATTTCTCTCCTCACGAGATCTCTTCGAAACGCGCAAACGAGACAAGCGCTCGAAAGGGAAAGTTTGCCGAAGAGCTTCGCGTGTCCTCCTCCTACACGGCAGCGTACACACTGTGGCCGATGTCTTTTTTGTTACTGTCGCAGCCTGTGGCCAAGCTGGACCTGTTGCGAACTGAGGTGGCCCGCCCGAAATGACCCACCGTGAGTCGGTGTGACAAAGGGGACCTCGCAGGTTATGGGACACAGGTTAGTGAACAGAAAATGTTATCAATTTTCATTTTAAATAACTCATAGAAATCTAAAAAATCTCAATTCTAATCACTCATAACTCATTACTCATTACTCATTACTCATTACTCATTACAAATTACTCATTACTCATTACTCATTACTCATTACTCATTACTCATTACTCATTACTCATAACTCATTACTCATTACTCATTACTCATTACTCATTACTCATTACTCATTACTCATTACTCATTACTCATTACTCATTACTCATTACTCATTACTCATTACTCATTACTCATTACTCATTACTCATTACTCATTACTCATTACTCATTACTCATAATTTAATTTTGAACATCGAGACATTCGTCTTGGTGTCTGTGACCGGCACCTCCAAACCATTCATGAAGGCGCACATCTCGTCACGACCACGTCTCACCGAACGAAAGGTATCAACGGCAGAAGGGGGCGCTCAAATTTCGGCCCGGCGACATAAATCAAGTCGGTGGGCATCAGGTTCGCCGAGGAATGCCCCAAGGGCACTCCTGCCGTGAAAGGATCACGGACGACACAAAGAAAGCATTGATTCGCCGGTGAGATGGCCGAGCGATGAGCGATGAGCGTGCACTCTCAGGGGTCATCGGGTAAATTTAATTGTGAGATTTTTTGGTGAACTTTAGTTTGGACGAAAATTTTTGCAGGTGAGATAAATTCGACGATCAAATTTGACCATGGGTCATGCGAATTTCACCAGCAATGGATCAAACCCTTGCCGAGAGCGTTTCTCATCGAACTATGATGTATGGCACCGGTTTGCACCATAACCAGGTTGACCGTCAGGAGAAATTCGATCCTTACGGTTCAGGGACGGGTTGTTTGTCGCCCATGGCGAGATGCCATGATGTCCTGCGGCAAGTTTGGCTCATGGATGAGATTTCATGAGAAAATTGGGAACCGAGGTTCAACATGGCAAGTTTTTGTTGCTGTAATCTTCCAATTATCAGAGAAAATAACGAGAATCCTGAAAAAAAGAAATTTAAATCTCAAGAAATTTTAATTATAATATAAAGGAAAAAAAAGTTTGCAAAAAAATACCACTATTCTAAGAATAGAACAAAAATACAGTTATGTTTTTCACTTCTCAACGCACATGAAGGGATTTCAGCGAATCATGAAAACTGTAAATCAAGCAAAACGTGCTCGTAATTCTGGATTTTGTGGCTTTTGTTGCCGGAAAATGGTATACGCTGGCCATTTACTGCAACTTAGGGTTACAGAGAAAATACCTTTACTTTTTCTTCAAAATTTCATTCAAATTGTTTGTTAATTTGTTTTTTTTTATTGCTAGTTAAATAACCTTGAAAAAATTCATGACGGAATTAATGAAAGCTCCCTGAAACTTCCAGTAGCAAAAGCTAGAAAGGTTGTAGCAAATCATGAGAATGTATGGAAGAGTATTACTGTCCATAAGAAAACCTTTTTCCTCTGGCAAACCTCAAGATGCTGAAATAAACCGTCGGTGTCTTACGATGAAGAACGGTTAGCTACCTTGTGGAGGTGGAGTTGGCTGAGCCTTTAACAGTTTAAAGGTTACCTTAAAAAAAAGGTAATAACAAATTTGGGCCGAAATTATTTTTTAAAAAATCCAGATAATTTGTTAAAAAAGAAAGCATTGCCAGCTTATTTACCGAAAACAATATTTACAAAAAAAATACTTTTAAAATTTTGAAAATGTTTCCCCAAGATTAAAAAAATCATGTTATAATTTATCGATCATCTTCAAACCAAGTCAGCATTTATGTAGTGTCTCAATTTTTAGCTCCAGCGAAGGCTGTAACTCGAGTGCAAACACTACTTGGGTAGCCAAATAACTTATGTTTGGAGATTGTTTTGAGTGCAATCAATACGTCCAAACATTTAGAGACCGTTTTAATGCAACTGAAAGACATGGAAGCGACGCAGGTTGATTGAGTTATTGCAGCACGCTCAATCAAATTTAGTGTTTCATGTTTCAAGTGTTTGTATCGAAATAGTTTTAAAGTGTTTGTACAACTCTACAGTACTTCAAAATGAAGGCTTCTTTGATGAAGGGAACACATTTTGTACCGATGACAAATTCTGATTGAATTCATAAAATATTTCCCAAATAATTATGTCATTTATTCGATTTTTAATTCAGTAATTCTAAGAAATTTTCAACCCCAAAAGCTTCGAATTAAGCAAGACGCATTACACAAACCCAATTATTCATCCGCTAAGCGATGGTTCGCAAGGTTCCTTTCGAAAATTTAGCAAAATTCCACCGCAAGACATGACCCTGTCCCTGATCCAGATCAGGCCAGGCGAGACTCCGAAACCGGTGCAGAACGCGTGGCATCCGTAAGCAAGTTACCGTCGCATCCGCCCGTCTCTTGAACGGTTGCTCCGAATAAATCTCGTTGATTTACAAACTGCTGTACGCGGTCGGTGGTGGTGGCGGCTTGAAGCAATCAATTTTGGAAACTCAAGATTGAGCGGAAAAATTAGATTCATTCACTTAGATAAATGTTTGTCATAAATTGAGTTACTTAAAAATAATGTAATCAAATGAAATTAAAAAGTTCTGCAATTATTCTCATTGGTTTATTTTGGTTTTTTCGTGAATTTACAAACAGAACAGTTCATAATATTGTTTTGGTCACTTATTTATGTTTGATTTGTTTAGCAATAGTTTGGCAACGACATCATTTTACCACTTCAGGTATCACAAATAACTTTGGAATAAATAATTATAATAAATAACACTGAAACTCCAATTTATGCACAAGAGTTACGTTTCGTATTGCTATAGTGTCTCTCTAAAATAATAAATTTGTTTAACCTTTGAAAGCAAACTATTTCTTGGAAGTCAATATTTAAATTTCATTAAAAAGATTTCATTAATTTAATACGTTTCAAAAACAAAGTAGGCATGACTTGTAATTGTGCAGCTTAATTTAAATTTCAAAAATTCATTAGGTTGGTTTTTAGTACAAGTTAAAAATGTCACAAAATGCTTATTACGGTTTTTAGTTATTTGCAGAATAACAATGATTTTTTGGAAATAATTTGTTTTCGGGAGTTTTATGTTTTTTTTTCCGATCACCGGCTCCAAAATTCAAAATTAAATAAAAAAACATGTTTGACCCCTGATTACTCGAGGATTTATTAAAAAAATAATAATTACACCGTCCAACACAATTTTAGCGCAGGCTCAACTGGAGGAGAAGCATGGGAGCGGCCGTGGCTGACTGGTTACGGTGTTCGCTTTGTAAGCGAATGGTCCTGGGTTCGATTCCCATCTGCTCCCAACGAGAAAGTATAGGAAATATAAACCTTGAAACTCTGAACATGAACGAAAAATCAAAGTCGCTCGAGTCGGGGTTCGATCCCCCGTCCTTTGGATTGGTAAGCAAAAATGCTAACCACTAGGTCATCGCGACTTAGTGAGCTATAACTGGAATTAGGAATACTGTTGCTATCAACTATATACGCGCTGGGTCCTTGTCCATTTGACAAGGGTTCGGAAGTTCTAAATAACGTTTGAACCCGATTGGTGCAAACGTTCTTCAGGGCGGGGCTTGTCGATAAAGCTGAAGTACCTCGCGCTCGACTAGCCAGCGTAGAAATGGGTCACCGAAGCTCGGCAGAGCTAACACCTGCCAAATGCCTATGCGAGTGATTTGCATGTATAAAATGTAGATCTAAAAATACATGGAAACAACTAAATTTGTAAGAAGCGACCGCGTGGTCCCGTTTGGTTGGTTGCACACACACACACACAGGCTCAACTGGAGGAGAAGCATGAACTTTGGGGTTTCCAGAAACACGTGCCCCTTGAATTAAAAGTAAAAATTGAACAGGTCTAGATGTTTTCCTCCAAAGTTTGTTTAGAGAATCAGTTGAGTTGAGCCTGCGCAGTCATTTTTTGTAATTTTATGTAGGTCAGTGCAATTTATGAAAAAATATGTGTTTGCGCACATACACGGAGAGTCCAGCCAGGGCAAATCTAAGAAATTCTTGGTTAATTTAGCTAAAAGTATGGGTTAATTTTTACACAGCTTTTTTTCAACAATCGATTGTTGATTTTGTTAACCCGAAATTGCTGACCACCAGTAGGTTAAAGTAACTAAAAAAATAGTTAAAATTGCCATATTTGTTGGTTAAATGACCGAAAAAAAATTCTAGCAGTCAACTGCTAGAATATTTTTTTCAGAAAATTTACTGTTTTTTTTATTTTCAGCTGAAATATTGTTAAATATTTTGTAACATTTTTTTTCGTTGTATCAACTGAAATATTTTTGCATGCAGCAAACTATTAGTGGTTTATAACAAAACATTTCTTAATAAAACATAATTTATGTTAGTGTCTTTATATATTTTCTTTAATTATTTAACGATAAAGGCTGGGCCGAATTTCTAGCAATATTTTTAACTAATGTCTTACTTGAATACAGAAAAATATTCGTACATGTAGTACCGGATGTGTAGGTTGAGGATTAGCTGTTGTTAGCAATATTTTTATTGAATTTGCAGTAAATTTTGTAATAATGCCTCACAAATTAATTTGTTGAACTTGTACTTATTTGTATTTTTTTAATTGTTATTATTAAACATGTTAAGTTTGAATAATGTTTAAAAAATTGTAATAAAAAAAGCATTTTACAAATTTTGTAAAACATTTTCAAAAAAGATGTTAAATTTCTCGTAAATTCCTTAAAAGTAGAAACCGAATAAAATTTTTACCAAGTTTTAAGCTTATATTTTTATTATGTTGTATACAATTAAGTGTTGTATTCACTTACCATCACTGTGAAATCATCCGATAAGTCGTCATCATCTACAACGGTCTCATGTTTAGTTATTTACCTGTGGTTGGACACATAATTTACACCAAGGCGAACCTTTTGCTGCAAATAGACATATGAAATTTATTATTAATCTAATAAAAAAAAAATTTCGGCTCTAAACTGATAAAAGGAACGTAAATAAATGTAATTATTAACAAGAAATATCAATAATGCTACTTACCAAGTTTGCACTAATTTAACAACTACTTTTGGCAACACACTTTCATTGCATTTGATTCAATTTATTCAACGTACTCCGATTCCTGAAAACAATATTTTGAGTTTAACTTACCAGTTTATTGAGCAGTCTTTTTTAACAGCATTTTTTTAATATTAATATCTTCTTTTGTATATCTTTTATAAATTTTATTTTTTTAGACATTTCCCATCATCGAATTTTTATTTTGATATTATGTGTACGCATTTCCATGTATTTTATGGTTGATGATTCTGAAAAAATAATGGTTCATTAAAATTGTATCCATCGTAAGCACGAAGGTTTTTGATGATTCAGTTTTCTAATTAAAATCACAATAGATAAATTGTTGTGTAAAATTAAACCCATACTTACTTAGATTAACCAACATTTTGTTAAATTTGCCCGTGCAAGTATTGTCGTGCAAGAGTTGGCCCGCCTCTTCCTTCCACTGCCCCTCTCTTTCCTCCAAACATTATCATAAAGTCCCCTCGCATCAGAGGTCCCCATTGCGAATGTCCTCGTCTTGTTCTTCATAGTTTATCACCTGGAAAGAAATCATCAACAAACTTACTCACCAATTCCACCTTCACAGTTGCAGCAGTGTGCACTTCGATTTGCTACTTCAACTTAGCCAAATAGTGTGATTATCACATCCTCTTACTTCACAATTCTAGATTAAATTTTCAAAACAACCTATCCCTCATGGGTTTCCTATGCAGATAGGGCCTTTTGAAAATTTAATCGAGAATTAACAACACAAACTCAACAAATCGACCGCTCTCGTTCAAATCCTGACTTCAAATGACAGACGTAAACAAACCCAAGTTCATCTTTTAAATATTCAACCAATTGTGAATTATATTCAACCAACAAAATTTTTGATTTTCCTAAAACGAAAGCTAACAGTCAAGCACGTTCATTCGAGTTCGGGAAATCTGATAGCTTTTTGCCTCTAGCATTTTCAACAAACAGGTTATTAAATTAATACTGAATTTTAGTTATTTTAACGGAATATTGGCAGTAACAAGTACGTTTTTGTTAAAATTTTCAAAAGTAAAATCAACAATTTTAATTGTTAAAATTTCTGGGCACAGTCTCTCCGTGTACTAGCGTCAGATTCCCGGTGCCTTGCAAAATCGGATCTTTCATTTGATTTCAGAACTCGCAGGTTAAACAGAAAACATTTATTCTCAAAGTCGTCAGGTTTATTCGCGGTCAGTTATTTGGACGGACTAAAAGTGGACTGTAAACACTTATTTTAGTGAAAACTGTGTCTGAAAAGGTCTGAACTGGTCATTAGTATGGTTCGCAGAGCAATGACCAACCGCTAGTCGGTTCCTGCTGGCCAAAGCTACTTAATTCTGACCTCAGAACTCCAGGCACTCACTGGATGTTCTGTTTTGTTGTTGTATGTGTTATGCTGTCTGTTCTTGTGCTGTTGTACTAATCTGCACTGGCTCACAAAATCTGTTGAGACCTGACTTTGGCGTGTTCAACATGTGTTATAAAATCCATCAAACTTCGAAAATTATTGGCCATTAAATTGTTGTGAAGTATTTTAATTCAAAAAATAAAAATTAGATACACAGGAGGAAGAGCATTGTTCATTTGATTATTTATAATTTCGCGGCATTTTATGGTTTTAACTAGAGGTGGGCAAAACCGCTCTTTTCTAGGAGCCGCTCATTTTAGTTCGCTCATTAAAAAGAGCCGCTCTTTTGAACGGCTCTTTCGCTCTTTTTCAAAATTTGGATGAAAAGGTTTTTTTTAAGAATCGTGTGATTTTATAAGTTATTTCACATTAGACTTTTACAAATTATTTGATAAAAAAATTAAAACTGAAAACGAGAAGATGCCCTTGAAAACCATAGGTCTTGGCGGTCTCTATGTCAAGATTTCTACTCGAACCTAAACATTAGAGTAATTGAATGGCATCTAAACTTAAATCTAGGATTGGAAAAATTGCTATTAATTTTAAAATTGCGTTTATTTCTGCAAGAATTGAACTAATGCTGATATTTTATTTGGAGAAAACATTCTGTGAACTCTTTTCTACATTCTGATTTAATCGATAAAGTCTATAAACGTTAAAGTTTAATCGGACAAAAGGATTTTTTTCCAAAATTTCTAAACTATTCAGTAGATTTTTGGTAATATTTTACAAATTATGCAATTTGAAATGCTCAAATTTGTATTCCGTTAATACTTTAATGTACAATCAGTTGTAAAGTGAAAAGTTTTTTTCATGTTTAAATAGCATTAAAATATTTGAAATTCAATAAAATTATATTTATAACAAAAATCATGCCATCTTGAGCCGGTTCTTTCAAAAGACCGAAGTTTAAAAAAGAACCGCGGTTCTTTTTTTGTGAGCCACGGTTCTTTCGCTCTTTTCAGTGAACCGGCTCTTTGAGCGGCTCGCTCTTTTTTTGCCCACCTCTAGTTTTAACCAAATTTCGTGGCCCAGAGGTTTTTATTAAGCATGAAAATTGATTTTTTGCCTTCCTCACGTTACTGAGGAAAGGCTATAAAATCACTCGAAAAATGAACTTCTCAATTAGACCTCCTAGACCCACCGTCATGTATACCTATCGGCTCAGAATCAAATTCTGAGCAAATGTCTGTGTGTGTGGTGGGATGTTGATCAAAAACTTGTCACTCGATTATCTCGGCACTGGCTGAACCGATTTGGACCGTTTTGGTCTCATTCGATCCGTCTTGGGGTCCCATAAGTCGCTATTGAAAATTATAAAGTTGAGTTAAGTACTTCAAAAGTTATGCTAAAAAAACGATTTTAACAATAGTCCGGAAGATTGTAAAAAGGGTGGTTTTTGTAAGAAAACCCGTCATGCTATACATTTTCAGAAAGGTATTTAAAAGACCTTTCCAACGCGTCCAAGACATTGAAGATCTGACAACTGTATCAAAAGTTATAAGCACTTATGTGCTATTTATACGCTTTCTGGAGGCCGGATCTCAGATATGTTGATGAAAACGTTGTCCGGATCTCTCATGCGACCTATCGTTGAATAGTTATTCAAAAGACCTTTCTAGCGCGTCCAAGCCATTGAAGATCTGACAACCCTATCAAAAGTTATAAGCACTTAAGTGTTATTTACGCAATTTTGCATTTTGGATAGCACCCGTTAAATGTGAGGAAGGCGCCAACCACCTAAGGGTGGATTAAGTAACGTTTTTGTTTTAATGCTACTAAATTGTGAATAGAGTTTAAATTTAATATTTTGGCATTGTGATTTTTTTTTATATTTTAAAGTTTTTAAGCATTTTTTCAAAAAGATTTTTCCAAATATTTAATTTTTTTTCATAGAAAATTGGATCAGTTGTATCAAAGATACCGTCGATTGAAAAATTAGAGCTCATCAGGCAGCACTTTAAAACAAGGCAACCACAGGTCAGATCAACAATGTTAAAAAAGAAAAGTTGGCACTTTTGGTCAATTAAAACTGATAAAAAACGGAAAAAAACTATAGCTTGGCACCTTTGAAAAACTAAAAAAGGGTAAAAAAGGAGATGATAAAAGTAGAAATAAAAAAATGGGAATTTATCAATATTTTTCTGGAAAGTCCTAATCATTGCCTACAACTTTGCCGAAGAAATTAAATTGATCAGAAAATCTCTTCTCAAGATACTGATTTTCAAACGCTTTCATAGTAGGGGAAATATACCCATTTTAAGCCTATTAAGCGGTCGTGTTTGAATGATGCTGGATAATCTGGAGTGTTCCTTGAAATTTACTAAAACCAAGTACACCAACGAGAGGAGCAACTTTTTGTGAACATTTCTGTTTATTTAAACTTTTATTAAAAGTTATGCTATTCCTTTTACAAACATTTGATTAAAAATTCCCAAATGCATTCTAATCAGTCGAGTGCATTGGGCCACGCCCATTGTCTTATTTTCAGCTTAGTTCTTTTTTCTTCCAGCGCTCATTTGGGTCTGCTAAGTGCTGCCAAAATTGATGAAATTTTAAGCGAACACTCACGAACAGTAGAATTTATACAAAAAATCCTGGCATCACTGGCTCACTCCAACAGGCGCTGCTGGTGGTGTTGGTGGCCACCTTTTGTTCTTTATTTGCCTTCGCTGCTCCCACGGTTTTCTTCAGCCTTCGATTGGAATGGGTCGTCAAAATTGAAACGTCAAAAGACTTGCGCGTTTGTTTTTTTATGGCGCTTGCTAATTATTTACATGTTTCGGGATTATTATATTGAAATCGTTGACGCAAATGAAAAGATACTGATGGCGGCTTTCGTTAAGCAGTTAACCTCTCATCCTGCGTGTTCATATGACGAAGATAGGTGTTTGATTAGAAAGGGTATATTTCCCCTACTTTTGTATGAACAGCTCCCAATTTTGTATGTAGACTGATATGGAAAAACTAATGATGGGAAATGGCAAATTTGGACATACGAAATCGAAGGACCAGGTTTTATCCAGATAATAAAAAACAAAATTACAAATTGCAAAAACATTGTGAATAGCTAGAAAATTGATTTTTTTTTTCTATATTTTGAGCTACTTAATTTGAATTTTTTTAAACGAAAGTTTGTTTTTCAAGTCAATTTTATATCCTTCTTTCAATAAGCAACCAATCTCAGCTTTTTGTTCCAGCTCACGAAAAGTAAGAAAAGGTTCTGCAGTGAACATTATCTTTGTGCTCGCAGTCAATGGTTGCGACGAAAAAGGAGTTGGGAGTTGGAGGCAGGTAGTTAAGGTCCCTGCAACCAATTTTGCGAGCGTGCTCTCTTATAAGTTGACGCAATTTTCGTTGACGCAGAGTCACGCACCGGAGTCATGAGTCATGAAGGGGAGTTATTTTAAGAAAGATTCAGAAAACGGGTTTCAAATTTATTATATTTCTTGGATTTTATATAACTGCAGAGTTTGAATTAAAATTACATGAACAAACTACCGTTTACTCTCCAAATGAAAGTAATTCAAATTCACACCCACCATTTCGTTTCCTTCCTTTAAAATGACAGCAAACGAAAAAACTTTTTTCAGCAGCAAAATTTGCATAAAAATATACCCCACTCGAGCCGGATTCCACGCCCCATGTACAACAAGTTGATGATTTTGCAGTAAAATTTTACGAGCTTCCGAAAAAAGCTCTCCTCGTTAGGTTTACTCACTCGTTGATACCCAAAAATAGCAACATCGTTGAAATTCCGCCGCGCCAAAATATTGAGGATAACAAAAAAAAAATCTCGCCCAAGTTGGCGATCGCCAATAATCGCGGTCACAGCATGAGCACAATCGATGGACCCCTCGCCGGCACCGCTGCTGTCATCGTCGGAACCAGGATATCCGACTGCTCGCGATGTCGAATCGGTGCCACACACACACACACACGCGGACTCACGCGGATTATGATTGTACTCAAATATTTGCGACATGAAGTAACAACGGTGGAAGGGAAACAAAACAAAAGTTGATCTTCCCTTTCGAGTTTATTTTTTTATTCAGCTGCAGAGATGAACCCCTCGGGGGAAGCTCAAACAAGTAAAAGAGTGGAACAAAAGCACGCAAACAAACGCACACACGTGAAGCGCACGTAATCAAATATTATTTTCCCATTTGGCATGCCGTCTCGGTGGAGATCATCATCGCAGATTCGCGTTTTCTCCGCCGCGCGCATTTGTGTCACCAACGATGGTTGATCGGAAGAGAAAGAAGGAAGGGGGGAGTCGTCATCCGTCATCTTTTTGTACGATTGTCAACCTTAAAGTGTTTATGGTAATTCGTTTTGGTAGAGTGCACTTTCTACAGATTAATTTGAATGTCGTATTGAGAAATTAGCAAAATTTGTACTCGTATTTCCGAATGTGAGCCTTTGTATAATCATTCTTATTGTTCTAAAGCATATTAAAATAATTGGATTGTGAATAAAAGTTGAGACAGACAAACGTATAAAGTAAATGATATTTTTTATTATTCTGCTAAAAAGCAAAGTTATTTTAACTATCGAGTTGCTGTGTACGACCCCTTCCGTTTTTGACCATTCGAAAAAAAAAAAACATCTTTTTCAATAATGTGCAGCCTGAAATGGTGATGGTTTGGAAGTTTGGTTGCAAAGGGACTTTTACTGATGTTTCTAGCAAAATTGCTGGTAATATTCCTCGTTACGTTGAAAACATTTGATCCGGGATTTTCCTAAATAAACAGAGCAAATGTTAATCAAAAATTGCCAAGAAATTTTGTGTTTTTCTTCTGCATAATAAAGGACTCATATCAAGTACTTAGAAAACAAGCTCATTTAAGTTCTCCGAAAGTCTAAAAGTCAAACATGAGGAATAACCCAGTTTTATTTTTTTTTATGTTGGATTATTATTTTTTAAATAACATAAAAGACTCAAAATAGTGACAATGAAAAATTTAATACGAATATTTGCTTAAGAAAACACTAAGGCCATTGCAAATTTTATATTGAGTTCTTTTCTCGACCTCTGTCTAAAAATCTCTCAAAAATTATTGCATAAAATTAAAAAATATATATTGAAAAACCATGAACAATTGTTTGTAAGCTACAGTGTCATCCCGTTTATGGTAACATCGAATTTTGTCAACAATTTTTTCAATTAAAATTATTTGATATTTTCGGTCTCGTAATACTTTCAAAACATAAATTATTTAGTTATTACTTGAAATATTATTATTTTTGATGCAAATTGCAATACTTCTTAAATCATAAATCATTATTTTTTAAAGTCAATTTTTAAACAAAAAGGGCACTTTTAGACTTTTTGAAAATTTTGAATTTTATTACCACTAAACCAGACTACCAGACTTAAATTTTAATAAAAAAAAAATCATTGAAATATTGTGTAAAGTATTTTTGATACTTTTTCCTTAAAATTGATGAAGGATGACCTAATGTTTTTGTATTTTGTTGTCGGAGCCATCCATAAACCACGTGAACGCTTTTCCCCCAAAAATAATTGATCCCTTTCTTCCCCCCATGTAGACAATCGTGGATTACATGTCAAACCACCCCTTTCCCTCAAGTGGCTGCGTGGACATAATATGTTTCAATTTATAAAAAAAAAAAAACAAAAAGAGAACTTTCAAGGACATTACTACATTACTTTTTTACCTTCATTTCGATTTGTATCACAAATGATAATTTTCCATAATTCTTTCTTCCAATGTAATTCCATTACATTTTTGGTAGTCTGCACAAAATGTAATCTACACATCGTCGATTTGTACATCAAATATGTTTTAGAAAGATTATTTTTAATTTGCCCATTACATCTTTAAAAAAATTGGAAGGAACAATCTCAAAATCCCACACACATTATTTTTATTAAATTTTAATTATCATATTTTTTCTAAGTTTTATTTCTCACATGGGTAATTTTCTACCAACTTACACGAAATCGGGAAAAGTCGCCCCGACCCCTCTTCGATTTTTATGAAACTTTGTCCTTAGGGGTAACTTTTGTTCCTGAAAACGAATTCGAGGTCCGTTTTTTTTTTTTTATATCTTGTGACTAGAGGGTGACTGGGAATTCCCGGGAAATCGGCCATTTTTGGACCTCTTGATTCCCGGGAAATTTGGTCGAGATTCCCGGGAAATTTTATTCTTATAAATATCGAACCAAAATTAATAATTTAATCAGAAAAAAACATTTGAAAAATTCGAAATTGTTCAGAACATTGGATGTTCAATGTTCGATTTTCAAGTTTGAATAAACCAATGCTTCTCTAATCTTCTTATTCTAAAAGTGTAAATTTCAACTTTTCAAAAATTTCAATAACTATAATTGAGAGTAACCAAAAAATGTGGACCCCAAAATTAACCTTGAAACATTTTTAGCAGTTACAAAACCACGAATGAAATATTTATTATTTCTAAGAGGAAAAACCTTTTCAAGATAAGTTTAATTTTCATGACCGAGCCACGTAGCCCAGTGGTAACGCTTCCGCCTCCTAAGCGGTAGATCGGGGTTCAAATCCCGGCTCGGACCAACACAACTGGTGATCCTTTCCCTTCTGGATTCGATTGCTTAGTAAAGGGAAGGTAGTGTACCGTCACAAACTGGACCTTATCACGACACCTTAGGGAGGCGACCTATGGAATGTTAACATTAACCTTAACATGTTAACATTAAGTTGAGAATGAAACTGCCACTGAATCCGCTTTGTAAATGCCGGCCCCGATACTCTTCAAGGGTGTTCCCCTCAGGAACTGGGAAAGATTTACTTTTACTTTTTAATTTTCATATCCTCTCTCAAGCATAGCAAAACTCATAATCTTGTTTTTTTTTTTTAATTCTAAGTAAGTCAATTTCGCTGTATCGAGGTTATTTCCTTTTTTGATGTCAATAAGTCATTTTGTGTTTTGCATATTAAATTAAATTTTGAGAATAATAATCAGGCATTCTTTGTAAAGTTAGTGTCCGCTAATTGTGACCATTTAAAGTTGACCTTAAGAGGGAAAAAATCAACTTATGTAAAGTTTTTGTTTTGGGTCGTTATTTATCATATTGCAAAAATGCTATATTGCATAGATGGAAAATTATATATTAGTTATTTTTTTTTTACTTTCAAAAAATCTATAAACAAGTTCAACAACAAGTTTGTGCAACTTTTGAAAAATCACTCAGTGCGAATGAAGATTCGTAAACATTTTAAACTGCAATTTTAAGTCCCAAAAGGCTCAAGAAACGATTTTGTATTTGTAGATTGAGGAAAAAAATCAAAATGAAGATATAGTTCCTCAAAATAATAAGTTACTTAAATTAACGTTTTATTGGATTAGTATGAATTAATTGTATCTGAATTCATTAAAAAGAAACGTTTTATTACTTTTCTTTTGAGTTATTGACACTTTTGGCTAGTTAAAAAAATTCCCGGGTCCCGGGAATTCCCGAGAAATGGCAAAACTCAACTCTCGATTCCCGGGAAATTGAAAATCTCGAGAGTCGTCACCCTCTACTTGTGACATGCGAAAAAAGAGGTGTTTTTCAATAATTTGCACCCTGAAACGGTGATGAGATAGAAATTTGGTATCATAGGAACTTTCATGTAAAATTAGACACCTGATTTAATGGCGTAATCAGAATTCCGAAAAAACGTATTTTTCATAAAAAAAAAACACTAAAAAAGTTTAAAAAAACTCTACCCCTTAACAGTGTAATAATGTTCTACAAAGTTAAACATAAGGGGTTTGCTTATAAACATCACGAGTTATTGCGATTTTGCGAAAAAAAAGTATTGAAAAAAATCATTAGAAAATCGATAATTTTATATATACTTTATCGGATTTAAAATCACACTACAAACTGCTGAGAAATATTCTAGCAAACAAACAAATGACTAAAAAATATTTAGAGTGTTCATAAATCGCTCTTCGTTTATGATATTTACAAGCCTTACCCGATAAACGTCGTTCTGCCTTTTTTCGTTTGTTGACGTTTTCAACTTTTTTGCTTGTTCAGCCTCCTATGATCAAAATTTGTTTTTACTTAACTTTTCCCATACAATCTGCAGATTTTCTGGAATCGGTTCCAGAGTTGCCAAAGTTGTTACTTTTTAGCGTAAGAACCTTCCTTGGACTTATACAGCAATTCCCCACGAAAACAGCATGGAAAAAAACAAAAGTGCTCGGATCGGGCTCAAAATTTTTCTGGGGGTTCCCTGGCCGAAATAATTAGACCCGTATTTTTTTGTTTGGCCATTAGGGTGACCTACGCCGTGTTAGGGTGGTCAGAAAAATTGCCATTTTCGTCGATTTTCGCAAAAACCACTTTTTTCGAAAAATCATATCTCCTCGCCATTTTAACCGATTTCATCTGTCTTATACGCAAATGAAAGGTGATAAGTTGGCCTTTCAAAGAAAAATAGTAAGAAGTTTCAAAAATCTAGCCTAACATATGAAAAGGGCGTATGAAACTTTAAAATGCCGTTTTGACGGTGTCTGGACCAAAGAGCTTATGTCTGGAAATATTTTTATCGGATTCCCCGGACATTTTTACATAACATACTAAAAAATGGGAGGAGTTCATTAACAGGATTCCGAGATATGATTTTTTGAAAATAAAATCCGTGTTTTTCGACGCGCCGCGCGCAAAAACCGGAGAATGACGAAATTGGCAAAAAATCAACTTTTTTCACTAAAACTGCGATAACTTTAAATTTTCAGCGATGACCTATAGATGTTTGGGTACCAAAAGTTGCGTCTTTTAATTACAAAAATGTTGGTACCCAAACATCTATAGGTCATCGCTGAAAATTTAAAGTTATCGCAGTTTTAGTGAAAAAAGTTGATTTTTTGCCAATTTCGTCATTCTCCGGTTTTTGCGCGAGGCGCGTCGAAAAACACGGATTTTATTTTCAAAAAATCATATCTCGGAATCCTGTTAATGAACTCCTCCCATTTTTTAGTATGTTATGTAAAAATGTCCGGGGAATCCGATAAAAATATTTCCAGACATAGGCTCTTTGGTCCAGACACCGTCAAAACGGCATTTTAAAGTTTCATACGCCCTTTTCATATGTTAGGCTAGATTTTTGAAACTTCTTACTATTTTTCTTTGAAAGGCCAACTTATCACCTTTCATTTGCGTATAAGACAGATGAAATCGGTTAAAATGGCGAGGAGATATGATTTTTCGAAAAAAGTGGTTTTTGCGAAAATCGACGAAAATGGCAATTTTTCTGACCACCCTAACACGGCGTAGGTCACCCTAATGGCCAAACAAAAAAATACGGGTCTAATTATTTCGGCCAGGGAACCCCCAGAAAAATTTTGAGCCCGATCCGAGCACTTTTGTTTTTTTCCATGCTGTTTTCGTGGGGAATTGCTGTATACGAACCCAACGCAACAAAGAGCACCTCGATCCGACGTTCTGTGTTGAACTGATTCGCGTTCGAACAAAACCGTCGAAATTTTTTATATATATAAGACGATAGATGGAAGATAGATGAACAATTTACACAACTTTTCAGTTTAAACATGATTTTAAATTTATTTATTTGTTTTATTTTGAGCGAACACTTCATGAAATTCTTTAGCCATGATTATTAAAAAAAAACAATTATTTCCTCTTCCTTTTAGTAAAAATGCCGTACAGAATACCAAACACACGAGCAAAATAAACCGACTACTTTACGACAAATATCGCGTTCAAGCTCAAATATGCGCGCGTGTCCCATGAAATGTTTGTCCCTCTTTACCTCGATTACGCAAACACACGCAATCCGATGACATGAAGATTAATTTTGTCCTAAATATTCGGATACCACCACCGCAACGCCATCAATAACATCATCATCATCTTCACGCGTGCCCAAGTGTATGTCCCAGATGGTGTACTCCGTTGCCTCTACTAAAGCTTTTACGCAATCAGCGCGCAATTTGAACGCGAACAAAAAACTTGAGCTGAATTAATTGACTTGAAAGACAGTGGATTGGACTGGATCGGTTCAGGAATTAAAACAAAGTGGCAATCGATGGGATGTTAAAATAAGGTTTTTTAAATTTTAAAAATATTTAAATTAGTCAATTTCTTAAACAAAAGCCGGTAGCTCATTACTCCCACCGTTGGACTCAATTACCCACTTTGAAGTACTTAAACACCTCGAGCCAAAGTGACAGTCTCTTCTTCGCTTAAGTATTTTGCATAAATAACATCATCTGTCACATCGTCGTCCGCGAGAGTAGGAAGAAAATAACTTCACATTATGGGCACAAGTGTTTTTTGCCTGCTTCAAATGAATACGGTGAAGATGTGCGACATCCGTGTTTTGCTTCCGTCTCCACCTCTGGACCACCAACTCCACCTCCACCAATGCTTGTAGACTCTTCTTCAGCTTCATCTCCGTCAGCTTGATTTATTCCCGTATTGATAAATGATCCAATGACGACGAGGACGGAACAGCAGACTGTCGTCGCGCTGGAATTTGCAGATATTGAGCTGTTTGTTTTCTGAAAAGTGTGACGTTCTCTTTTCCTCTCTTTGTTTGCTTCCGTCATTTGCAGCAGCGTTGATGTTGCCGGGTGTTATATCCGATCAGCAGGTGATTCCTGTGCTGTTGTAGTTGGAGCTATTTGCAACACTATTGAAGTAGTCTTTCGAATTTTACCAAATTCTCCAGCAAACCTTACTTAGAAACACCTTCAAAGCATCATCACCACTTGAAGACCTGCATCTTGAGGTAAAGCAAAACCCAAGGTAAAACCGCAATCTTCCTGCTGAGGTCGCGCAAAAACCGCAAAGTGTCGCGTCGTTTACTTTGCCCGTCTAACGATCTATCTGGGCGACAGTAACGTGTTGACAAACATTACTCGAAAAAAATGATGCCACCGCCAAGTTGCACAGCGTTTGCATAGTACATTGTGTGTGTACGTCTGTTGGACATGTAAGCAATGGACCGCACGCTAATGATTTTTTTTGTCACCACCGCCACTCCGGTCGATAATGATTAGAAAGTGAGCAAAATGCCTTCTGCATAGTTTTTGTTGAGGTTTTTGCGGTTTTGAACCTGAGGAAAGTGACAAGTGATAGCCCTATCATAATTTGAAGAGGGCTTTGCATAGGAATTTAACGAAATTTATTTTGTTTTTTTTAAAAAAAACAGCTTTCAACGCAAAATTCAAGTTTTTTTCTTAAAATGTCAATCAAAATAAAATAAGGATAAGGGTTAGGAATAAACACAAACAATTTTGGTCAGTTTGTTTGAAACACTTTTTGAGAATGTTAACCAAAGACTGTGAAGTGATTAAAAACATTTTTTTAAAGAATTGCTCACATTATCATCCATATGACAACCATGGTAGAAAAAAGATTTTTTCTAAACGAAATGTTAAAATATTTGAACCGTACGCAGAAAAGATCTATGTTCTTGAAATGTTAAAAAAAAAACTTATTTCATTTGTTTTTTTTTTTTTTTTTTTGAAGTCCAACTGAACTATATATTCTTAACTGGATTAAAATTTTAAGTTGATTACATAACTTAAAAAGGCCTTAAAACAATTCTGATTGATATAGTATTTCGGGATATTACACAAAAATTTCAAGTATCTTAAAAAAATTAAATGACATTAACCCTGTACAACCCAACCCCGCCTCTAGACGGTCTTTGATTTAAAAAATCACCAAAAATCCGTTATTTTTTTCAAATATCCAACCTAACAATTCTTTACGATCAAAGATGTTTAAATAAGGGCCCGGGACAAAATTTGGCCCTCTCTTCACTTTGCCAATTTAAACTTAATAACAATGTTTTTTTTTTGTGAATTTTAACAAAATATGTTTCCATTTTTTTAATAAAGGCTAATGCAAATTATTTTTAAATTATTTGCACACTACCCTTTTTTAAATACTTCCTCAAAAAATTACTATAAAATCCATTGCAAACTATTGTTAATACATATTAAAACCTAATTTGTTTATATTGATATTTATCAAATTTGTAAAAGCAACATAACTGTAATAATGTTTAAAGCATTTCGTGATATGTTTTGCTTAAAATTTTTAAAATAGGTTTTGAAACTTAGTTTTATTGTATATGTTTGCTTAATGTTTCACTTTAAAAATGTAAATAATAAAAAATTTCATTATTCCATTTCTTAATAAAATTTAAATTAACAAAAAGTCAATTAAGAATTAAAAAATTGAAAATAGTCAAAATATTTAGATAAATTGCAAAGAAATCCGGTGCAAAAAAATCTCATTATTGTATACTTAAGAAACGTCATAAAAGCAGTACCAACTGCAAAGAAGAACTATAATTGAAAATAATAAGGCCGTTGCAAATATTTTGCAAGGTTTATGTCGCCCCTACTTTCAAAGTCGGTCGAATAATCCGGAAGCAAAAATTTTTTTTTTGATAAACTTTAAAATTTTAATGAAAATTAAAGTTTAATCAACTGAAAACCAGTTAAAATGTATTTTCCTGCGTTTATAATCATATTAAGCATGTACAGTCCGACAAAAACTTTTTTTTGCGAAAACAAAATTCCCGTTACCACAATATTTTGAAAACAAGTGATTGGAAGCAACTGGGCGCGTGAAAAATGCATTTTAAAACACCTTTTTCATCCAAATGTGGAAACCTAGGCTTGTAATTTCAATTTTTATATTTATTATATTTTTTGCCACCCCCCTCGAATTTGGTCGGAGCCGAGATACATAAACTTCAACAAATATTTGCAACGGCCTTAGTATCAAAAAACAAATTAAGATAGACAGACTGAAGAGAAGTTTTTTTTTTAAATAATTGAAAATATATTTTGTGCTTTGTTTTAAATCTTAATTTAAATTTGGATATTTAATTTAATATGAAAGCTTGCTTTTCACCAAAACAAAATTACGCCTTTTTTAAAACATTTTTTTCATTTCAAAATTTCGTTTTTTTTAACCTTATTTTTATTTTTCAAAGGGTAACAATGTTCTATAAAGTTGTAGAGCAGACAATTACAAAAAAATTGATACATGTCTTCCAAAAATTTGGGGAGGGGGTTGGGGCTTCAGCCCGAAACCCGACCCCCTGGCTACGGGCCTGCATAAGGGGTTTGCTCATAAACATCACGAGTTATCGCGATTTTACGAAAAAAAGTTTTGAAAAAGTTAGTTACTTTTTGCGTTCTTCTTGGTTTCGTCGTCCCTGTCTGTCGCGGGTGACCATGAAAGGCCATGATCAACGACGACCAACTTTATCAAAGCTTTTTTTTTCGTAAAATCCCGATAACTCGTGATGCAGCAAGCAAACCCCTTATGTTTGTATACCAAAATTGTCTGTTCTACAACGTTGTTAAACATTGTAACACTCTAAAAAATAACCCGGCAAAGTTAGAAAAAAACACGAAATCTTGAAATGATTTTTTTTGTTTTAACTGAAAAAATGACCCTTCTGGGTCAATGTAGATTCGAAAAGCATATTAAATTTCCCATAAAATGACAAGTTCCAAAAATTTTTACAGTGAAGTAAAGGAAAATGGCAGAGTTTTTGAAACTTTTTTAGTGTTTTTGTCGATGAAAAATACGCTTTTTTCGGAATTCTGAGTATGCCATCAAATCGGGCGTCTAACTTTACATAAAAGTCCCTTTGACACAAAATTTTCATCTCATCACCGTTTCATGCTGCAAATTATTGAAAAACACGTATTTTTTCGCATGTTCAAAAACTGAAGGGGTCGTACTACCCCTCCGTCACGAGATATCAAAAAACGGACCTCGGATTCGTGATCAGGGACAAAAGTTACCCCTTAGGACAAAGTTTCACGCAAATCGAAGAGGGGTCGGGGCAAGTGCTGAGTGAGTTGTCGGAGATTTACCCAGGTAGATAGTTTTTTTTTTCAAGTGAAAAATTGTATTTTTTTTTTTTGGATTAAAGAAGAGGCTTTACAATTTCTCATAAAGGACAGCAATTAAAATTGCTTTAATTGAATCAAAGCATCTCCATTACTAAACTTAGCTTAAAAATTGGACTGAAATGTCTATGTCATACCAACATAAACTGTCGCAAACTATACATTTAATTTGTTTTCTGAAAAGACTGGCTGAAAAAGAATAAAATTAATGTTTTGAAAGAGATTTAGAGATTAACAAATCCAAATTCAATACGTTCGATAACAATTTCACCACTTCACGTTGAAAAGTCGGATTAGTTGCATAACTGTGTTTCAAAAATCTCGTTCACAATCTCCATCGAGCCGGACCGCTCAACTTGCGTGAAAGGAGACCCTTCTAAATACAAAGAAATGCTCTCATTTCTACTCCTCGCACAATGGAGGCCGTTCAGTTAAGCCCGTGTGGCCTTCCAAGTTCACGTGCACAGCTCTTAACCGTGGAACCTCTCTCGGCTTAACCGCGTCCAAGTTGTTCCGATATTGATTTTCGATTGCCAAAAGAAAGTCATCGACTGTAAGACAACAATTCGGTTTTCCTTCTTCTTCTTCTTTACAGGTTTTGGTTTCCCATTTAAATCCATCTCGCCGTTGATCCCCGAAGCAGGAAGTAAACACTGCGACCAAACCTGGCCCCCTCCAACTCAAGGCTTATCTTTCACCGACTTCCCCGCGTGTCCCGTCCCAGACAAGTTTTGACCACTTGAGTTCGCAACTTGACTTGCCTTGGCGGCTTGAACCGGAGATTCGGGGGGCCTTTCCAACACAAGTCTGGCAAGTCAGACAAATTCACCGGCGATATGCTAAAGAGAAGAAGAGGAAGGTGGAGAAGTTAGGGGTTGAAGTCGCGGTAGCAGCAGGCTTGACAACCACATTTTTCGGATCCGTTTTCGTGTGTGCCATTCCACACACTGTCCCGTTAGCGGCAAGAGATGACCAGCTCGAGAGATTCGAGTAACTGCTGCCGAATGACGGCATGGCGTTGGAAATCGCAGACATGGGAGTGGTGACCAGTGAGCGGCTTCAGGGGCTGGATCTAGAGATAGCTAGGCTGTGGAGTTGGTGAAGTTCAGGAGGACCCCGGGTTGAAGTCGTCAAACTGATTAAGCTGAAGTCACATCGGAGTCGTCAATTTCTGAGAAGTCAGAGCCTGTTCTTGGTGTCTCACTGATGACTAGTCTACCCTAAATAAAACTACAATTTACCCACAAGGATGTTAAGCACCAACCATTCGGGAAGCTGTGCCGACAGGTAATCCACAGTCCAAAACGCAACTACTTAACCGTTTATGATTCAACGCAAAATTTATGACCTCACGCAGCGTGGCGCATAAGTCGAACACTCTAATAGCTGCCTAAGCCACACACACATCAGGTTTTCAATTTGCTGCTGCAACTCCGCTAATGCAACTACCTTAATGCATGGCATGCACGTCTGCAGTGAGTCTAAAACTCGTAAATTCAATTAGGCGGAAGATGCTGCACTGCGCACACGCATCTCCCCAAAGTGCACTAAACTAAACGCCAAGTACCCATTCACAACTAACGCTGATTGTACACTTGTACCCTTAAACCCACCATCAGCGGTCCAAGTCCTACGCCGTAACAAGCTCCAATAAGTGAAGAGGTAAAGAGTTAGACCCCAACGGGACGGGACACATTTGCTGATGTAACCGAGCTGTAACGCGTGCGTTGGATTAGTGGCCCACGTCAAGTTACATGCCGTACTCGAGGTTAGGAGGAGAAATTGACAAACCTGTCAACGAGAAACAAACCGCGTGGAATGGAAGAGAGAGAGGAACCGGAATGTCAACAAAGAGCTCTGGGAAACTTCCTTTCACCTGACCTGGCCAGATTTTGGTATAGTAAAGGTGCGGGACTGGTTTTTTGGATTAATGAGATTTTTCGAGAACCGGATCAAATCGATTAGAGGTGGTGGGTCATGAATGTTTATTTAGCAATTCTATGGTAATATATTGACATTTAGTTGAATTGAAAGTTTGCAAAATTAAGTTTAGATAAGTTTTATATAGAATTTCCAGAGTTATATAAACTTTTATACTAAGTAGTTAGTAAATTTTATATTCAATCAAAATTATTTTTTTAATCAGTCAAGGATACCTATTTGGAGTTGGGAGACTGGATTTATGGTGATTTGTCAACAAATAACATTATTTATGGTAATTTTTCGAAAGGTGTACAAACTTTTTTTGCACCTTTTTTATTTTCGTAATAGTATTTGTTATATAACTTTTTATAGAAATCATCTTTTCATGAGCTTTTTGTAGCAAAATGTCTGGCATGAGTTTCTGAACAAAACGTAGTACCAGGTTTCTGTCAACATTAAATTGTTTAGATGTTTCATCACAATATGTGCATAGTGCCCAAGGGGTGTAAATACTTTTTTTACATACTGTACACTGCACACATTTGAAAACTGGCCAAAAATGGCCTGAAGTGGAGAGGTGATGTCTTCAACATCAAAACATTTCTTGAGTTTTTTTAAAGGTCCAAGAATCAAAATTTTGCTTTTTTTGCTGTTGAGTGTTTTTGAAACCGACTTGAGTCTGGAATATTTAAAAATACAAAAATGCAAAGAAAAAAATTAATTTGAAACTTTAAACAAAATCATGATTTCGTGGAATAATACAAAATATTCTTCAGCCACGGAACTTTTACTCGCAACAAGTGACGCCGACTTGTCAATATAAATAAAAAATGTTAATTGCACAGTAAAAAATTGTGTAAATTTGGAAGCTGCAATTTTGAAAGGTTGAATATTACCTCTTTTATGATGAAATTTTACCTCAATTTAGGCATAAAAAGTGACATTACACCAGAAAAGTGGTAAAATTATACATTTTCAGAGGTAAAATTACACCTTTTTTCTGACATAAAAGATGTCCCCCTTCCCAGATATTACCATGATTTTTTTTTACTGTGTGGAGACATACTTATATGTTTGGCAAAGTTTGGCAGCTCGAATTCCGTCTAATTTTCAAAATTGTCACTATTTAACAAATTAATTTGTAAAAGTTTCGATAGAAACGTGCTTGGTCACTTCTCATCAAGCTACACAAAAAATAAAATCATGGTAATGTTACATCTGCAGGGGTAGATCTTTAATGTCAGAAATAATGTGTAATTTTACCTCTGAAAATGTGTAATTTTACCACTTTTCTGTTGTAATGTCGCTTTTCCAGTCTAAATTGAGGTAAAATTATATCATAAAAGAGGTAATATTCAACTAACGTTAGACAGATGCCCGATGTAATTATTCCTATATCTGTCAATATGGATGCGAAACAGAACATTTTGTTAAACGGACAAATGACGCCAAACCGATATGAAGGAAGCAAAAATGAAAAACTAATGAATTTTAATTATTTCTTTAATTATTTTTATGAAATTTTTGAGCATTCAATTTTTTAAAATTTAAACAGAGATTTTTAAGATCGATCAATAATATATCATTTTTTATCCATAAAAGAACAACCGTGAGATTTTGTAATCTTTCAGACAGAAGATATTGGGTGGATTAATAGGATACTTTGTGCGTGGTGGTAGTCGGGTGGTATTGGTTAGACGGGATGTGGGGTGGGGGTGGTTCAGGTTTAGTAGGTTGTTTGGGATTTCAATTAATAACTGTAGGTTTTGTATGGATTGGGCAGATTGCATCGGTGTCGGTTGTACGGCAGGAGGGAGTTATGGTTCTGGGCAGGATTTTATTGCTGTTTGGGTTATTTGTTTTTTTTGGGTAGGTATTAACCTGGCCAGCATGAGGGCGGGTATGGTTTGATATTGGTGTTGTGGGGGGGAATTAGGTATTGAGGTTGGGGTGGGCTGACTAATGGAGGCAGGGTATTGTTATTCGGGGGCTTTTTTGGGTTTGGGTATTTTTTTGATTTTGTTGGATGGGTTTTTTGCGGCCGTTTTGGGAACGGAGGGTGAAGGGGAGGGGGATGGACTTATGTGATTTGGGGACTTTTTGATGGATTGGGGTTATGTTTAGAGGGGGTTTGGTTGGAGATTGTATTTTTTGATATTTTTGGTCATTTTTGGTATTTTTTGGTATTTTTTGGTATTTTTGTATTTTTGTTATTTTTGTATTTTTGTATTTTTGTATTTTTGTATTTTTGTATTTTTGTATTTTTGTATTTTTGTATTTTTGTATTTTTGTATTTTTGTATTTTTGTATTTTTGTATTTTTGTATTTTTGTATTTTTGTATTTTTGTATTTTTGTATTTTTGTATTTTTTTATTTTTGTATTTTTGTATTTTTGTATTTTTGTATTTTTGTATTTTTGTATTTTTGTATTTTTGTATTTTTGTATTTTTGTATTTTTGTATTTTTGTATTTTTGTATTTTTGTATTTTTGTATTTTTGTATTTTTGTATTTTTGTATTTTTGTATTTTTGTATTTTTGTATTTTTGTATTTTTGTATTTTTGTATTTTTTTAATTTTTGTATTTTTGTATTTTTGTATTTTTGTATTTTTGTATTTTTGTATTTTTGTATTTTTGTATTTTTGTATTTTTGTATTTTTGTATTTTTGTATTTTTGTATTTTTGTATTTTTGTAATTTTTGTAATTTTTGTATTTTTGTATTTTTGTATTTTTGTAATTTTTGTATTTTTGTATTTTTGTATTTTTGTATTTTTGTATTTTTGTATTTTTGTATTTTTGTATTTTTGTATTTTTGTATTTTTGTAATTTTTGTAATTTTTGTAATTTTTGTAATTTTTGTAATTTTTGTAATTTTTGTATTTTTATTATTTTTGTATTTTTTGTAATTTTTTTTATTTTAGTAATTTTTGTAATTTTTGTAATTTTTGTAATTTTTGTAATTTTTGTAATTTTTGTAATTTTTGTAATTTTTGTAATTTTTGTATTTTTGTATTTTTGTATTTTTGTAATTTTTGTAATTTTTGTAATTTTTGTAATTTTTGTAATTTTTGTATTTTTGTATTTTTGTATTTTTGTATTTTTGTAATTTTTGTAATTTTTGTATTTTTTGTAATTTTTGTATTTTTTTTGTATTATTTTGTATTATTTTGTATTTTTGTATTTTTTGGTATTTTTGTATTTTTTTGTATTTTTTGGTATTTTTTGGTATTTTTGTATTTTTTTAATTTTTTGATTTTTTTTATTTTTTAGTATTTTTTTATTTTTTGGTATTTTTGGTATATTTGGTATTTTGGTTTTTTTGTTTTTTTTGTGTATTTTTGGTATTTGTGGTTTTGGTATTTTTGGTATTTTTGGTATTTTTTGGTATTTATCTAAGGTTTTTTGGTATTTTTTTGGTATCTTTGGTATTTTGGTATTTTTGGTTATTTTTTGTATTTTTGGTACTTTTTGGTTTACTTGTTTTGTTATTTTTGGTATATTTTTGGTATTTTTGGTATTTTTGGTATTTTTTTGGTTATTTTGTTGTTTTTTTTTGGTATTTTTTTATTGTTTTTGTATTTTATTGTTTTTTGGTATTTTTTGATTTTTTCATTTTTTGTTATTTGTTTTTTTGGTATTTTTGTTATTTTGTATGGTATTTTTGGTATTTTTGGTCATTTTGTTGTATTTTTTTGTATTCTTTGTATTAATTGGTTATTTTTTGGTTTTATTAATTACAAAAATTACAAAAATTACAAAAATTACAAAAATTACAAAAATTACAAAAATTACAAAAATTACAAAAATTACAAAAATTACAAAAATTACAAAAATTACAAAAATTACAAAAATTACAAAAATTACAAAAATTACAAAAATTACAAAAATTACAAAAAATACAAAAATTACAAAAATTACAAAAATTACAAAAATTACAAAAATTACAAAAATTACAAAAATTACAAAAATTACAAAATTACAAAAATTACAAAAATTACAAAAATTACAAAAATTACAAAAATTACAAAAATTACAAAAATTACAAAAATTACAAAAATTACAAAAATTACAAAAATTACAAAAATTACAAAAATTACAAAAATTACAAAAATTACAAAAATTACAAAAATTACAAAAAATTACAAAAATTACAAAAATTACAAAAATTACAAAAATTACAAAAATTACAAAAATTACAAAAATTACAAAAAATTACAAAAATTACAAAAATTACAAAAATTACAAAAATTACAAAAATTACAAAAATTACAAAAATTACAAAAATTACAAAAATTACAAAAATTACAAAAATTACAAAAATTACAAAAATTACAAAAATTACAAAAATTACAAAAATTACAAAAATTACAAAAATTACAAAAATTACAAAAATTACAAAAATTACAAAAATTACAAAAATTACAAAAATTACAAAAATTACAAAAATTACAAAAATTACAAAAATTACAAAAATTACAAAAATTACAAAAATTACAAAAATTACAAAAATTACAAAAATTACAAAAATTACAAAAATTACAAAAATTACAAAAATTACAAAAATTACAAAATTACAAAAATTACAAAAATTACAAAAATTACAAAAATTACAAAAATTACAAAAATTACAAAAATTACAAAAATTACAAAAATTACAAAAATTACAAAAATTACAAAAATTACAAAATTGACAAAAATTACAAAAATTACAAAAATTACAAAAATTACAAAAATTACAAAAATTACAAAAATTACAAAAATTACAAAAATTACAAAAATTACAAAAATTACAAAAATTACAAAAATTACAAAAATTACAAAAATTACAAAAATTACAAAAATTACAAAAATTACAAAAATAACAAAAATTACAAAAATAACAAAAATTACAAAAATCACAAAAATTACAAAATTACAAAAATTAAAAAAATTACAAAAATTACAAAAATTACAAAAATTACAAAAATTACAAAAATTACAAAAATTACAAAAATTACAAAAATTACAAAAATTACAAAAATTACAAAAATTACAAAAATTACAAAAATTACAAAAATTACAAAAATTACAAAAATTACAAAAATTACAAAAATTACAAAAATTACAAAAATTACAAAAATTACAAAAATTACAAAAATTACAAAAATTACAAAAATTACAAAAATTACAAAAATTACAAAAATTACAAAAATTACAAAAATTACAAAAATTACAAAATTACAAAAATTACAAAAATTACAAAAATTACAAAAATTACAAAAATTACAAAAATTACAAAAATTACAAAAATTACAAAAACTACAAAAATTACAAAAATTACAAAAATTACAAAAATTACAAAAATTACAAAAATTACAAAAATTACAAAAATTACAAAAATTACAAAAATTACAAAAATTACAAAAATTACAAAAATTACAAAAATTACAAAAATTACAAAAATTACAAAAATTACAAAAATTACAAAAATTACAAAAATTACAAAAATTACAAAAATTACAAAAATTACAAAAATTACAAAAATTACAAAAATTACAAAAATTACAAAAATTACAAAAATTACAAAAATTACAAAAATTAAAAAAATTTCTAAAATTACAAAAATTATAAAAATTACAAAAATTACAAAAAATACAAAAATTACAAAAAATCAAAAATAACAAAAATTACAAAAATTGCAAAAATTACCAAAGTAAGAAGAATTACAAAGGTGATTTTTTCACCAATCCTGATTCATTTTAACATTTCTGTTATGAAACTAGTTACTATTTCTGTCATTCTCAAATTGACGAAATGGCCCATTTTGCATCGCAAAAAAAAAACAGAATTGGAAGGTACTTTTAAGAATCGAGTGCTGAAGAGTTCAACTTGTCAGCATAATAATACTTTTCGATACTGTTATTTGTAATTTGTTACTTTATTGGATACGACAATTGTACATTTTTACACTTTTATACACTTTTCATGAGTCAAAAAAGAAATTTTATGTTTTCGAAAGGGCAAAAAAAAGAAAATCTATTTTTCAAGCAAATTTAATTAAAAAGTTACTGTTTTGAAGTTTGACACTAACTTTGACGGCAAATAGCATTCAAGCGGAAAATCAAAGGTATCACTGAAAAAAAAATCCAATTCAAATTGTCTGAGCCCTCATCGTTTTCATCCAACTTGGTCAACCTCATAGGATAAATTTACGAATAGTGCAGAAAAACTACAATTTTGAAATGTCAATAAAACTTCTTAAAAAATTGCCTAATTAATTTACTAAATTGGACCTTTTGATATCATTTGCATTTGCAACACTTGCAAAAACAATCTTATTTCAAAATTCTAAAAAAATCCCCATATTTAACAGATATTTTTTTGAAAAAAATATCAGTAAATGTTTAAGTATTTTGATTTCTTGCTATCATTGTTGTTTGTAAAATTTGGTTAATTTGAAGCTGATTAAATCTACATACATTTTTTTTTTCATTCAAAATATCAAAGAGTAGACGTTGAACAAAAGCAGTTTATGCAACAAGTTCCAAAAAGATCATTTTTTCAGCACGAGTCGTACATTTACCCAACGAAGTTCACCGAATTGGATAAATATGACGATTGCTGAAAAATTCAAGTTTTGCAACGAGTTTCATACAACATTTTTTGCAATTCAAAAAAAAACACAATTTGAACAGAATTATAAATTAAATGTCCATATACTTTAGTCAATAAATTATTGAAATCGAAAAAATGTTTAAAAGTATAACTTTTCGAAACAAGTAGAACTTTTCAGCATTTGTTACCCGAGCAGACGGAAATAACGTGGGAATAACATTTTTTGATATTTGAAAATACTAGGCCAATAACATGTTATGTTATTGATAACAAGTTTTGTTATTCGCCGTTATGATTTTTTTGTTATTGGATTGTTATTGTAATAACAGACTAATATCATTTTTAGTTATTCTTCGAACAAATCTTTGTTATTATTTTTTGTTATTTTAACAACTAATCCGATCATCCCAATAACAGTTGGAGTTATTCTTCCATAACAAAAAATGTTATTCCAAAGTTGTTTTGGCTATCAATATCAGGCCAATAACAAATTGTGTTATGATAACATAATCTATTATTAAACTATTATGCAAAAATGGATTTTGCAAGAATATTCCATAACACTTTTTGTTATTTTAACAGTATTTGTTATTGAAATGGCATGAATTTTGTTATTACCGTTTGCCCGGGTTTTGAAAAGTGTTTCTATTCGATTTTATTATTTTTGGTAAAGAAAAGTAGGCTGTTTCGTCGTTCGAAAATGACAGGAAAAGTAAGTAGTTTCACGATGGAATTGCAAAAAGTGTATTTTGTCAACTGACAATTGTATTTTGTATTAGTTCCATTGGAGGAAATTTGAGGAACAGAGTTGAAGAGTGTTTATTCTCAATTTGTTGAACATGATGCCATCAACAAAAAAAAGTATCTTCACCGAACAGTATGCACGACTGCTTGATTTGATCGTGAGAATGAGTAATGATGACGCTAGAGAGTGATGATCTTGGTAGCGTTTACATTAGCACTAAAGGGTCGTTCAAAAACGACGTGGGCATTTTTGGGGTAATGGGCTCTGAATAATTTTTGTTTCGGTTAAGATCAATTCTAGAGTAAATTTTCAAAACAATCTATCCCTCATGGGTTTCCTATGCAGATAGGACCTTTTGAAAATTTAATCGAGAATTGTCGTAGTATGGTC